>NC_089251.1:24854361-25075043 GCF_963930625.1 Muntiacus reevesi
ATTTCTTCGATACATCATTTCTTCAAGGCGGTTTTTGCATGGATGCATTCTGACTTTTTGAATCTCATCAGTGTGCACACAAAATAGTTCACATCTGCGCATAGGGAGAGTAATGAAAGCCAAAACCCTTGAACAGAATTTTATTTCCCTTCATCCCTCGAGAAGTTGCATTCCCAAGAGACTCCCATCCCAAGAGGCTCCCATTGCTGTTTTTACTGCACATCCAATTACCTCCTAGCAGAGAAAGCAGGTGACATTTAAGTAATTTAAGTTCCAGGATTCTAACACACATCAAAAGGCCTGAGATATTCTGGGGGCAGCTGAGAGTCAGGTGGTGGGCTGAGGACCCTGGAAATGAAACAGAGGGGAGATGTCCAAGGATATTGAGAACTGTGAGACCAGAAATGAGGGTCAGGGAAGGAGACTGGCGTCAGATTTCAGGAGCAGCCCCTCCTTAGTGAAGATGCATAGGGGAGACTCACGCAGCCCAGCGAGTGAAGCAGGACCAGTAAAGAGATGAAAGGACCCGATGCTCCTGGAGGGACTCAGGGAAGGCGATGCACAGGAGGAGGCTCTTGAAGTCATCCTCTAGGGAGCTAAGGGCATCCTGATCAGAGAAAACAGCATGTGCTAAAGAATGGAGGTCCGAGAAAGCGCTGGTTGGGGATTAGAAATGGGCTGCTTTGGTTGAAATGCAGAGTGAGTTTGAAGAACAGGGAAGTGAGATGGACAGGAAAGCAGGAGTGGGAGGCTGAGGGCTTGAACATCCTCCCAGCCATGGGGAAGCTGACTCCCAACCTGAGAGAAGCCTCTCCTGTTCACAGGCTACCTCAGGTCATTACTTCTCCGGGTCCTGACCAAAGCAGCCTGGCAGAGAACATCACACGCTTGCAGTGAGTGATTGCCATTGTGCTCCACTGGCTCAGTTACTAAATACTCAAGTTTCTGTTTTCCTTCCTATGTTGTTTTCCTTTATATGTGCCTGTGCATGCATGCTAAGTCGCTGCAGTCATGTCTGACTCTCTGCTAGCCTATGGGTTGTAGCCCGCCAGGCACCTCTGTCAAAGGGATTCTCCAGGCAAAAATACTGGAGTTGGTTGCTGTGCCCTCCTCCAGGGGATCTTCCCAACCCAGGGATTGAACCTGAGTCTCTTACATCTCCTGCTGCATTGGCAGGTGGGTTCTTTACCACGAGTGCCACTTGGGAAGTTCGTTTTTCTTTATATATTCACAAAGAAATCCAGTCCTTACCAATATTTCTTAAAATCATCTTTTCATTTCTGCTTTTTCTGTATTGTATTCATATTTTATTTTTTGAAAAAAATTTCCTCCCCACTTCTAGCCACATGAGTCTTGTTCTTCCCTTGCCCCAATTTTCCCACTGTTCCACACTTTGGTATTTGCTCTCCCTTCTGTTCCAACAACACCAGTCCAGCACTGGTGCCCTCATAGGGCGAGGAAGGGAAAAACGAAGCAGATGAAACCAGAACCTTCTTTCATCACTAAATACAGGCAATGATCCTTCTATCCTACTTGCAAGCACAGACCTCCAAGAGGGTTCCTTTTATTTATTTTTTAACCATTTATGCAGTACAGATTATCAAGCATATGTGTAGCTAGCTGAGTACTAGGTCTTGGAGCAACAAATGGGTGGAGGGTGACCAAGATACCACAATTTTTAAAAGTGTATTTTATTTATTTGGCCCCACCAGGTCTTAAGTTGTGGCATGCAGGATCTTTTAGTTCCCTGACTAGGGATCGAACCTGGGCCCCCTGCACTGGGAGCATAGAGTCTTGGCCACTGGACCACCAGGGAAGTCCCAAGATGCCACAAATTTAACACAAGTAACTCTGCACTCTTTCCTAACTATGCTATCTCATTAACCTTCTTAATAAACTTGTGAGGGCAAAACATGATCTCTGCTCTCAAGAAGTTTAAATGGAGTTGGGGGACATACATAAATAAGCACATACAGGCAAAAAAAAAGGTCAGAAAATTTTAAAGTGTGTCTAAAATCAGTGAGAACAAGGAAAGGAAAGAGGGATTCTGTTTCAAGGGGCAGCTGACTCTGTAGGTAAGCTGGCACTGAACTTGAACCTAGACGGTAAGTGGGACCTTGGCTGAGTATAGGGGTCATTCAAGAGACAAAGAACAGAGAAAACAAAGGTCCAAAGGCAGAAATCAGTGAGAGGCCCAGCATGAGGGCATGTGGCTGAGACAGAGGGTGGATCAGGGGGTCTGGATAGAGTATAAAAGGCTTAGATGCTAAGCTATGGGGCAGGACTTAGCAAACACTTATATTTTTTATTTGACTCATTCTGTAAGAATCTGTGAAGATGATGAATTCATTCACTGAACAAGAATCGATGAGCTCGTGGCATGTCTCCTAGCTTGTGTCTGGTTTCTGGAAGAGGGACGTTTGGACGTTTACACTCCAGTGGTGGAGGAATAAGATTCCATGATGGTTTAAAGAGGATGTGGTTCAGACAGCGAGTCTGCTGTGAACTGTGGGCTGGAGGGGCCCTCTCCGGGGACTGGAAACACAAAAGGAAGGGGGCTGAGGGGTTACAAAATGAGAGAGTAGAGGCTGGAGGGGTGGGAAGGAGATGGAAGGCAGAGCATCCCAGTGGAACTAGAGAGGAGGGTGAATGAGGAGCCAGGAGAAGTGGTGAGAAGGGAAAGATGGCTCCAGCTTTGGAAAGCTCTGGAAAAGCCAGTGGAAGAGACATTTCCAAACTCTGATCAGTCCGTGAGCATTCTGCTGCTCCTGAATGTTCACTTCAGCGTGTAAGTGTCAGTAACACTGCTGAGCCTGGTCTCCACATCCTAATACTCCCAGCAAGGCCGCTGTTCCCATTTCACAGATGAGAAAACAAGGCTCAGAGAGGTTAGGCAAATCTCTAGACCAATGGCAGTAAAGGGCTAATGGGCTCCAGAGCTTCCCTGAAAAGCCTCAACAACACTATTGTCATTCAGCTGCTCAGTCATGTCTGACTCTGTGACCCCCAAGGACTGTAGTCTGCCAGGCTCCTCTGTCCTTGGACTTTCCCAGGCAAGAGTACTGGAGTGGGTTGCCATTTCCTTCTCCGAAAGAATCTGAAAGTGGAAACTAAAGAATGATTGCCCAGAAAGTTTCTGAGCATAGCATTCAGTTCAGTTCAGTTCAATTGCTCAGTCGAGTCCAATTCTTTGTGACCCCATGGACTGTAGCACATCAAGCCTCCCTGTCCATCACCAACTCCCGGAGTTTACTCAAACTCATGTCGGTGATGCCATCCAACCATCTCATCCTCTGTCATCCCCTTCTCCTCTAGCCTTCAATCTTTCCCAGCATCAGGGTCTTTTCAAATGAGTCAGCTCTTCGCATCAGGTGGCCAAAGTATTGGAGTTTCAGCTTCAACATCAGTCCTTCCAATGAATATTCAGGACTGATTTCCTTTAGGATGAACTGGTTGGATCTCCTTGCAATCCAAGGGACTCTCAAGAGTCTTCTCCAACACCGCAGTTCAAAAGCATCAATTCTTCGGCGCTCAGCTTTCTTTATAGCATATAAAGAAACAGCATAGAGCATATATAGAGCATAGCATTATCTGTGATTAATTCTTAAATGATAAATTCCAGGAATGGGGGAGGGGCAGATATAGTTATCACTTTACAACTGATTTAAAGGAAATGAAAATGTCTATTGATTTTGATCTTTCAGGGGGATGACCTTTTCAAAGTCCCAGGGGTTTAAATAGGTATGTACATCCAAATAAAATGCTGCAGTCACTTCTCTGGGGTCTATGATTGTTGCAAAAGAGGTTCTTTCAGGCCGTGGTGTTCTGGGGTTCCTTTACCCCTCCTCACCAGTAGGCTAGCCTGCGAGGTGCCCCTGGAACCAGCTTTTAACTCTGTTAACAAGGCTGGAGGTGCCAATAGTGGACCCCCGGGGGGCCGGAGGGACCAGGCGGCTCTGTCATAAAGGGCTCTAGTTAAAAGGAGCAAGAGGTGCCAGAGAAACGTTAGGGTCTTGTTTTCCATTTGTGTGGTGTGTGTATTTTAAATACCAGGAAGGAACAACAATTTCCATTCCGGAACCCAGAGCACATCCAACAAGGCTGAGGACTTTTACCAGAGAACAAAGCCTCTTTGCGGAAGCATGAACTCAGTACAGGGGCTATTCTCCCCACTTTTGGAAGTTCCCGTCCATCCTGTGAACCGAGGGTTGTTGTTATTATTATTGTTGCTGCTTTTCCTAAAAAGCAGCTGTCAGTTTCAGGCACCCAGTCGCTGCTTCCAGACCCAGGTGCCCTCAGGTGTCTGAATTGGGCGCGAGGGGACAGCAAGCCATGTGCCCCGTGGTCTGAGCTCAGCGCCAGCCAGGCTCAGCTGCAAAGGGTGTGGGCAGACTGTTCCGCTGCTAGGGGGGCCCTGTGGGTGGAAAACAAGGGATCCATTCAGAAAACTGTATTTCCTGGCGAGCAGGCAGTCATGCAGACCTGGTCCTGGACTTCGGAGATGGAAGAGCAAAGCGGATGCCAGGCTCAGCGATGCTCAACCCTGCGCCCGGGGGCCCGAGAGGCACGGTGCGTGGTCCTGGACATGAAGCTCACTATTCTCCCCCCAGCCAGGCTCTGAATAGGCTTGGTGCTGAGGCAGAGAATAGCTTGACTTCTTGTTCCAGGTAACTGAGAAGCCCGGTGCTTTAGTAAAGAGCGCTCCATTCTGGAGTTACTTAACCATGTCTCCAAAGCCATAAGGTTCACAAACTTCAGGTAAGTGTTTAATCTGCAAAATCAGGGAGCACAGCTTACTTCACCAGCCAGGGGAGAAAATAAAATGGGACAATGGCATTGAATTGCCGGCACAGTGCTTGACAGAGCAAACGCTCGTTTCCTTCTCCTTAAGTTCAGGGGCACTGGTAAATTGTCTATTTTCCCCTCAAAAAGTTAAATCAGCAAGCTCAACAGAAGAGTTAGAAGTGGTGAATTTCTTGCCTCCAGTGGGGTGGACAGGGGAGTAGGTGGCCTCATGATGGCTAGAAATGATCCAGCCTGGAGGTAGAGACCCAAACTCAACTACAGAAAGAAGCTGTTGCCCTTAATTCAGTTTAGAGGTCACAGTGTTATTAAATTTGGTTTCAATTACACAGCAAAAAAGAAAAAAAAGTTCAGATAGTATGGATGAACTGAAAACGCAAAGTACAATCAACTTCCCTCCTTGTCTAAACTACATTTTTTTAAAATTCCAGAGTTAGCCTTATGATTTTGTGATATATAAAACAAAGAAACTGGTATTCACCCTTTTTCAGATACTGCATCTCCTAATTATTCCTTTTACTTTACGTTGGTGGTGGTTGTTTTCAGTCGCTAAGTTGTGTCCAAATCTTTGCTACCCCGTGGACTGCAGCACGCCAGGCCTCTGTGTCCCTCACTATCTTCTGAAGTTTGCCCAAGTTCACATTCACTTAGTCAGTGATGCCATCCAACCATCTCATCCCCTGTCATCCCCTTCTCCTCCCAGCTTCAATCTTCCCCAGCATCAGGGTCTTTCCCAATGAGTCACCAGTTCGCATCAGGTGGCCAAAGTATTGGAGCTTCAGCGTCAGCATCAGTTCTTCCAATGAGTTTTCAGGGTTGATTTTCTTTAGGATTGACTGGTTTGATCTCCTTGCTGTCCAAAGGACCCTCAAAAGTCTTCTCCAACACCACAGTTTAAAAGCATCAATTCTTTGGTGCTCTGCCTTTCTCATGGTCCAACTCTCACATTCATACATGACTAGTAGAAAGCTCATAGCTTTGACTATATGGACCTCTGTTGACAAAGTGATGTCTTTGCTTTTTAATATGCTCTCTAGGATTGTCATAGCTTTCCTTCCAAGGAGCAAGCGTCTTTTAATTTCATGGCTGCAGTCACCATCCACAGTGATTTTGGAGCCCAAGAAGAGAAAAATCTGCCATCGCTTCCACTTTCCCCGCTTCTATTGGTAAGATTTGTAACAATAAATTTTGCCCTCTAATTACAGTGTGTTTTTGGTACCTTGTATGTATCATTTCCCCAGCTTTCTACTTGATATCAGTAAGTCATTCACTCTTAAGATTTGTTCATTTTAAGAATATTTCTCTTCTGTAATTTGTTGTAGTATTCAGTTTTACTTTTGATAAACCTTACTTTCCGAACAGGTAAAACTGGAGTGATTCTTGCTTGCTTCTCATGGTACTTGAAGGACAAAGGAGAAAACAGACATAGGTAAGAGTGACAGGAAGTGTCACAGAAGGCACAGTTGAATTATTTCATGTTACTGTTGTTATCAGATGGATTAGCTTCCCACAACTGAGAAGAACTCACCTTTGGACAACTCCATGGTCAGGGCAACATGACCAAGCCCTGGCTCAACCAGGGTGTGGCTTCGTCTTCTTCATATCATGGAGAAGATATTAATAGATGCATCTCAGTCTAAGAAAAATACAACAGGATCTCTTTAGAAAGGGCACAAATACACTGAATCATCAGGCATCATTAGCGGCAAAGCTTAGGATGGCGTTCCCCCACCTCCATCTCCTGTTCTGTTGCTTTTCAAAAAACTCCAGATGGGGAGAAAAAGGAGGTGGAATATCAAAATCTTTCACTTACATAGAAGCAGAACCCCAAGAAAGAAAGCTTTCAGAAGCAATGTCTTTCTGGCTTTAGTTCCCCCTCCTCTGCACACTGTCTTACTCATAACACAGGATAAGCTGCTTCAGGTCTGAAATAAAGGACATGGTTCTCATAAGTCAGGATGTGATTTTCAAATTATGTAGGGAAGAGAACTGTGAACATAACATCATCCTCACTGAAAATATGCAAAACACAAGGATGTGGTAAAAAAAAAAATTCTTATCTTTCTTCTGGTTTTTCAAGTGTTCACACTGAACATAAATGTCATGCCTGTTTTGATAACAGCTACAAGTTGGCCACATTTGTGTCCTAAAGTGAATTCTGATGGATCCATGCCTAGAACTCCTTCCAGCTTCACTGCAATAACTACCATGGTGTCACTGGACATGGAGTCTTGCTGACACTGACATAGGTGAGGAGGCGCCTTTCCAGGAACATTGTGAACCAGAGAAATGTGAAAACCCCACAACAGAATGACAGCTAGAAATGTTGAGAGGGTATAGTTAATCCATCTAGGAGTATGGTTAAGCTTGCAGAGACCATCAGTGAAATCCTTGAGACCATAAAAGAAGAGGTAGCCAGAACTTGGACAAATGAATAATGACTGGACACTGCAGCTGCTCTATAGGTGTACGGGCTGGAGATGATGCTGTTAGTTTTGCTCAGTTGTGTCTGACTTTTTGCAGCTTCATGGACTGTAACCTGCTAAGTTCCACAGTCCATGGAATTCTCTAGGCAAGAATACTGGAGTGGGTTGCCATTCCCTTCTCCAGGGGATCTTCCCAACCCAGAGATTGAATCTGGGGCTCCCTCACTGCAGGGAGATTCCTGATCATCTGAGCCACGAGGGAAACCCAATAAACCATGATGTGTATTTTAACACCTGTGTAGTGATAGGAGAATCTCAGGCCTGAAGAAGGCTTGGATTTAAAATGCAACCCCTGGGATGTCCCTGGTGATCCAATGGATAAGACTCCACACTCCCAATGCAGGGGCCCTGGGTGCAGTCCCTGGTTGAGCAATGAAGATCCCAAACGCACCAACTAAGCCCACATACTGCAAGTACTGAACCCGTGTACAGCCACGAAGACCCAGCACAGCCAAAATAAATAATTAAAATGCGGCACTTGTGTGAAGTCTCACCATTTCCTCCCCCTGGAAAGGATTATACTCCCACTGAAAAGGTAAGCTAGAAAAGCTTTGTTTCCACAGAGCGGTAAGAAAAGATAACAAGAAGCTTTCTCCATCAGTGAGTTCTTAGGGGTGAAAGTCAGGTAGAGAAGTCTCCCCTGAGAGTTTATGATACCAAGCCTGCTCTCACAACATGATTTTGGGTTTGAGGTTTTCTAATCCCTTTGATGTAGAAAACCAAACTGGGAACTTCTTATAAAAAAGAATGTTCTCCAGCAGACAATAACCCTGAGGTATCTTGGAGAAGCAACAAAGTCTCTTAGGAGAAATGCATTTTCAAACGTGCTCACATAGATTCCTACAACCAAAATCCTACTCAAGGTGAATTCATAATATAATGTAAAGCAACACACAAAGAAACGATAGGATTAGAAGTTCAGACAACAGAATTTAAGATATAATTGGCTGTTGTTTAGTCGCTAAGTTGTATCCGACTCTTTTGTGACCCCAGGGATTGCAGCCAGCAAGGCTCCTCTGACCATGGGATTTTCCAGGGAAGAGGACTGGAGTGGGTTGCCATTTCCTTCTCCAGGGGATCTTCCTGATGCAGGGCCCCAACCTGTGTCTCCTGCATTGACAGACATATTCTCTACCACTGAGACACCAGGGAAGCCCAAGATATAATTTACAAAGCCAATTTTAGAAGCTGTATAAATGTTATTAAACATAAGGCTATGACATTGTCAAGTAAGAGGTGCATATGAAAAAGACTGAGGTAGTTCTAGAAATGAAAACTCATTATTGAAATCAAAGTCAACAGAAAATGGAAAAGATTAAATAAAGCTGTAGAGAATTTGAGATGTGTAAGTACATCTAAAGGATTTATTCAGAATGTAACAGAGACACAGATTAAAAATGTGAGCAAAATGAGACATGGAAAAATAAAGGTCTAACACACGTCTGATAGATGTTCTGAAAGAAGAACATGGGTAAAGTAATATCTGAAGATAGAGTGGATGAGAATATCCTAAAACTGATAAAAGGCATCTTCAGATTCAAAGAGTATTAATAATCTTGAGCATAACTCTACTGGGATATAACATGTTAAGTCAAACACATTCTTACATTTTAGTAATTATTTCTGCTTGTGAATCTGGTTAAACTATTTTTTTACTGTTCCAAATTGACCACCCAAAGCAAAGTAAGAAGAGAAATTAGGCAAAGAATGAGACAAATGAAAAATGTGTGCTGTGTGCAATGCAAAGTCACTTCAGTTGTGCCTGATTCTTTGCAACCCTATGGACCGTAGCCTGCAGGACTCCTCTGTCCATGGGATTCTTCAAGTAAGAATACTGGAGTGGGTTGTCATGCCCTTCTTTAGGGGATCTTCTGACCCAGGGATGGAGCCTGCATCTCTTACATCTCCTGCCTTGGCAGGAGAATTTTTCTTACCACTAGCACCACCTGGGAAGCCCCAAATAGAAAAATATGATATATTTAATAATCAGCTTTCATCTAGAGATTTTTTTTTTGATTGGTCCTTGTTTTTTTCCCTCATTCATAGAGTGATATATCTAGAATATCAAGCATAGAGCTTTAAGCTACAAAGGTTAAAAAAAACTTATTAATCCTTCAGAAGAGAAAAGATAAGTCTTAGAAAAATCTTCATATCAGCAAGGGTTTGACTGTCTTTCAAATGTAACTATAATGAAGCAGTGATTCTGGAAGAACTTATGTCCTAGGAATTCATTCCTATGAGTAATGAAAGAGAGGGGTTAAATATCACTTTCTATAGTATGGTTATTCTGTCCCTTGTCCTACCCACTTATACATGTTCTAAAGTCTTCACAGTTGCTGTCTAATTGGTTTCAAGGGCAAGTGAGCAAATAAGAGCCAGTAGGTTGTGGGGTCAGTTCTGATTCCAAACAAAAATACACATTCAAGAGGATGCCCTTAGTATTCAGAGGATAGGAATCTGCCTGCCATGGCATAGAACATGGGTTTGATCCCTGGTCCAAGAAGATTCCACCTGCCACACACACACAAGAGAAGCCACAACAATAGGAAGCCCGTGCACCACAAAGAAGAGTAGCCCTGCTGACTGCAACTAGAGGAAGTCGGTGCAGAGCAATAAAGACCCAGCACAGCCCAAAATAAAAATAAATAAATAATTTATAAAGTATTACAAATATATACATATAACAGGATTCAGAGTCTAGACTATATATGTATATCAAGAAAATTGACTATTTAGCTTAGGTGCTAGAGCTGACCTGAGCCTAGGTGGTACTTCCATATTATGTATCTAACTCTGTAGTTTTCCTTCTAGTGGCTTAAGAAAGCCTCTGGCTAAACGGTTTTGACCATAAATTCTTTCAAATATAGATAATGCCGACAATCTGACAGGGAAGAAAGAAGCTTCTGTTGCTGACTAAATTATCTTAGGATGACTAAAAAGTTACAATGGAACCACCAAATCTCAACCTTTATCCCAAAGACCTGATGGGTAGGGATCCAACTCCAGCACTGAGTGGTCTAACTCAGCTGATGTCCTTTCGCTTAAGAAAGGTTGTGGGAAAGCCAAGGGTAAGACTCTCAATTTATCAGTAACCTGGCGAGGATCCTAAACTCCAAGCCTAGAGCCACTTCCAAGGCTAACTGTGCTCCAGTGAAAGAAGTCACCCCCAGAGGGCTGGGGATGCACCTATACACAGGGCAGATGCCCACAGCTGCACATTCCCCACGTGGCCCGAGAGGATGGTGGAGCTACACTGGGCAGCCAGCGCCTCATCTATTTTTCTTTCTGAGCCAAACTGGTTTGAACAGAGGCTTACCAAGTGCCCTTCTCCCCATTCAGCTCCAGGTGCCAATCTAGCAGCCCCCACTCTATAGAAAACAAATTTGCCTGAATTACAGAGCTGAGCAGAGTTGGGGCCAGCCTGAAACTCAGGCAACTTGACTCAAGCCTGCACTCTTTTTTTTTTTTAAAATAAAATCAGAAATTTTTGTAGCTTGTCTCACTGACTCCATCTCCCCCAGACTCTAGGAAGTGCCTGGTATACTGTAAATGCCCAGTGATGGCTGTTGAGGAATACGTTACTGCAATGTGGCAGGGGCTGCACTGGACGCTTCAGTATTTCACCCAGGAAACTGAGGGTCGCAAGGTTAAGAACCCTTCAAGGTCACACAGCTCGTGAAGAACAGAGGTGAAGTTAAACTCAGTTCTTAGCTCTCTCCATGATCTTTTGTGGCTTCTGTAGGACACACAGCTCATTTCCGAAGTGCTGGCCACCCTCAAAGAGCTGTTTCTTACCGGTAATGTTGTTTGTTGTATAATACGTTACTGAGTTGTGTCCAGTTCTTTTGCAACTTCATGGACTGTAGCCTGCAAGGCTCCTCTGTCCATGGGATTTCCCAGGCGACAGTATTGGAGTAGGTTGCCATATCCTCCAGGAGAGCTTCCTGACCTGGGGATTGAACCCCCATCTATGGCATTACAGGCCGATTCTTTACTGCTGAGCCACCAGGGAAACCCATAGGCAAGTGTTGATAAGTGTAAATCCACTCCCATGTGAAGTCTACCAATTATGCCATGGCCAAGGTCTAGGTCTTAGTGACTAATACTCTAAGGTGGAATCGCTCATCTCACAGCAAGACGCAGAGTTGTGGTACAAGTAGAAGCCCAGCTCAGCCTCTTGGTCCTTCATCTCTGCAGACAAGCCTGTCCTGCTGCTGCTCGGCCTGTCAGCACGGCCCTGGCCTCAGCTGGGCTTGCACTCACCGGAGAATCCACTACAGCAGCCCTGACTCACTTTCCCAGTAAGAAGGCAGGATTCAGAACAGCTGCCCTGCAAGGAGGCCCCCACCATCTCCTGACTCCTTCCCAAGGCTTCCCTTTCCTCCAGCATGGCCCAGAATGTTCCACAAACATGCTAGAAGAGGTCCCCAAGTAGGGCTGCCAATTAAACACAGGATGCCCTGTTAAATTAGAATTTCCAGTGATCTGGGGAATATTGCGATTATTTTTAATATTTAAGACTTACTTATGGGAAAAAATTATCCATCGTTTATCTGCAATTCAAATTCAGCAAGGTATTCTGTATGTCCATGTGCTAAACTTGGCGCCCGATTGCAAGGTCTTGGTTTTGCAGAGTAGGAAAAGAAAACCAGGCTGAGAAAAATTACCTACTTTTCCAGAAAATCTTTTTCTTTTTTCTGCCATTTTTGGCACAATGTATAAACTTATACTAAATAACTTAAATTTACCAGGGAAAGGTCTTTGAGATGTTTGGCCAAAACTAAGTGAAATCAGCCAGGGAATGAATGAACCTGACTATACGTGAACATGTCGAGAACACCTCTCTTCTTATGGGAATAAGAACTTTCCATGGAAGGAATATGTTATGGGGTAAGACCCTTTTAATGAGGACTTACTATTTATCAGAGACAGTGCTAGAGAGCAGGGATGTGGAGGTGAATTAATGTCCCCTGGTAACCAGCCCCCAGGCTGTTGTGTGAAACTGGCCCCAGTACCCAGAGGGCAAGGAGAGAAGAAGAAAGCACACCTCTGCAGACCAGAGATGGCAGGTTTAACATGAAGGAAAATTACACACCAGGCTTGTCTTGGGCAGCTACGAGGCAAGTAGATCCCCTCGCCTGTCCTCAAGAATCTTCAAAGTTTATACAGAGGCCTTACCCGGGTCAGTCATGTACATCATCCAGGTGGTCCTCAACAACACAAGGCTCTGTCAAGGCCGCATCCCTGGAAAGGATTCTCACTGCGGGCGTGGTGGGCAGGGCGTACATTCCAGGGGCAGGGAGGGGGCGAGGATGTTCTGCCCTGTGGGTAAGGTGGTGAGTGCCCACGGGGAACCTGTGAGAGAGCTGGAGCCATTCTGGATGAATGTGCAAAACGGATCCAAAACACTCTGAACGCTGTCCTAATTGATGTCACTCAATGACAGGATTTCCTGCGGAAGGAAATCCAGCAGGTCTAGTATCTCAAAGGTAACTGGACTTTGTGGTCATGAAAACACTTCATTTCTGGTCTTGATACTCACCAGCTGTGTGACCCTGGGACAGTTACTTAACTCTTCTGAACTGATTTCTTTTTAATCTGTGAAATATTTACTGTGTCACAATGTTCTCGTGTAAAAGTGCCTGGGAAAGTATGGACACACACTCAGGAAAGCATATAAGAAACTCCCTCCTCTCCTTCTGCCCCGGCTTCTACTTGGAAAAATGAAGATTCCCTAAGAGAGCGAGAGAGATAAAACTACTGAGTGGAAAACATGTGATTGTCTCTCTGTATTTTAACAATTCTTTAACTATTTTTCACAATGAATTTTTTACATTAAAAAATGCCTAAGAGTAGCAATATTATTGTTTGGGCAGTTAAGTGGGGAAAAAAAGACGCATCTCTTCATACTCTTGGTGGCTCAGACGGTAAAGCATCTGTCTGCTAATGCAAGAGACCTGGGTTCTATCCCTGAGCTGGGCAGATCCCCTGGAGAAGGAAATGGCTACCCACTCCAGTATTCTTGCCTGGAGAATTACATGGACAGAAGAATCTGGTGGGCTACAGTCCATGGGATGGCAAAGAGTCCGACACGACTGAGCCACTAGCACTTTCACTTCTTTATATTCATACTTTCTGTGCACATGGGAAGATAACTGGAAGTAAATACAAGAGAATGGTAGTGTGAGAATTTTTGCCTGTAGGATTAAAAGTCGTGAATTTTCCGAGGCTGTGAGTCTGTACAGATGCAATGTTAAGATCCGGCCACAGGGGGGAGCCTGTGCCCCTCCGATGACTTTTCGGAGGCCCAGAGGAGGTGCTAGTGAACAACTTGAACGCAGAGTGCAGAATGAGCAGAGTGAGACCCGGACAGTCGTAGTTCCTGGAAAGTCACCCCCGCACCCCCAACCAACCCGACATAAAACCTGTCCTAAGCCCTCCTTTGCAACATTCGCCGACCCCATTTCGTGAGGGCGAAGTGCAAAAGGAGGCTGGTACTCACAAAAGCGTTCTCGAGTCTGAAGGGTGTGACAGGGGCAAGAAACCCAGCCACCCGCCTCCCTCAGGTCAGTTCAGTTCAGTCGTTCAGTCGTGTCTGACTCTTTATGAACCCATGGACTGCAGCACGCCAGGCTTCCCTGTCCATCACCAACTCCCGGAGCTTGCTCAAACTCGTGTCCATCCAGTTGGTGAAGCCATCCAACCATCTCATCCTCTGTCGTCCCCTTCTCCTCCTGCCTTCAGTCTTTCCCAGCATCAGGGTGTTTTCCAATGACTCAGTTCTTCGCATCAGGTGGCCAAAGTATTAGAGCTTCAGCATCAATACTTCCAATGAATATTCAGGACTATTGGGGGTAATTAGGGCTTTTCCTCTGGTCCCCACGCATCTCTAGGAACCAAAGTGAAAGGCAAAGTCTCATAGCAGTGCCCCGCCTCTCCCCGGACACGGGTCAGAAGCAGGAGATTCAGGGAGGAGACCAGTGAAGGGAAGACTGCGCACCTGGCTGGGCAGAGATGCTGCAGACCTGCCCTGAGCCACCTGAGCCGGAAGAGCCCGGGCAGAGGCCTTGGGGGAAGCAGTCTCTCTCCACCTTGTTGGCTACGTGAGAACCAGAGACTTCTGGGGCCTACTGATTACCATGGAGGCCCTGAGGCATGCATATTCGCCCCTCCAGACAGCGTCTACCGGGGAGGGACTCTTACTTACGAACGGAAGGGGGCGGGGAGCGGGAAGGAAGAGGCTGCGTCAGAACCGGAAGCTCCCGCCTTAGTGGGATGTGCGGAAGGGCCTGTTGGGACCCTGAGGTGTGCATGCCCCTCACCCCACAGCAGAGGAACCCGCCCCGGACCCACCTGCCACTCAGGAGCGCCCACGGTGGGAACGAGGGGAGCCAGGACCGCTGAGAGATGACCGCAGTCAGAGCCAGCTCAGTAAAACAAAGAGGAAACCCCAAATAACACCCCCCCCCCAAAATGCTGGCTTCCCCGCCCCTTTCTCTCCTCCCTGCCCCAATATAGGGAGATCTTGCTCCCAGAGAAGAAAGGGGGTGTTGTGAGAGGACAGTAACGTCTCTCCACTCCCAGGGGTCTCTCTGACTTGGGTCCCTTCAGCCTCAAGACCTGCTGGGACCTGGGGGAGTGAAGGCTGTGCATGGGGTATTTGCAGTTTTGTTTCAAATCACCCTGGACTTTTAACAAACAAACTACCTGACAGGTGGTGGCATCTGCCCAGGTGTCAGTAAGGGCAGAAAGAGCCACTTGACAGGACAAGGTTGAAATTGGTGATTGGAAAAGAAATCCTCTTCAGGTTTTTTTTTTTTTTTTTTTAAATTTTATTCTTGGAAGTTTATTTTGGGGCAATAATTATAAGTGAAAGATATTTTACAAGATGTTTATGCTAATGTTGTTCGGGATAGCTCCACACCGGAATACCGGAAACAAATCCACTAACATGGAAATGGCAAAAATAACTGATAAGATTCTTTGAAAAACTATTGGGTACAATGACAAATATATTAAGGGGTTTCTTAATTTTTTTTTAACTGTGGTAAAAGTCACATAATATAAAACATACTATTTTAACCACAACTATATAGTTCAGTGGCACTACGTTTTCAGTTGAGGCTGGCCAACAAAGGCTCCTGGCCTCAGTTTTCCCTTCGTTAGCCCCGGCTGGGCAGTGCTCATCCCTCTGCCCCCCAGAGCCGAGGAGAGCAGAGCGGGGAGGGGCAGCTCAAGGGTACACTGCAGTGACGGGACACAGTCCACCCTTCTCTTGAGGCCCCTGTCCTCGATGGTCCGTCATCAGGTGCTGTTGATCAATAAATATAGCCCTGGGTATTGGCTGCAGACAGGTGCTCTTAAAAAACCACATAAGTTGGAAAGTAGAATGCAGAGGACATCATAGCTTGCCAGACTCTTATTCCAACCCCCCAACCCCCAACTACCCCTCCCCACCCCGCTAGCAGACTCCCAGCACACGGGAGATGCTGCCCAACCCCCTCCCTCAGGCATCTTGGCTCAGCTTCAGGCTTCCTGTCCTCTCTGTTGGTTGTGTAATCCCCAGAGGAGACAGGATCGTCAGCCTCAGTAATGACTAACTTGGGTACTACAGTGTGTGTGTGTGTGTGTGTGTGTGTGTGTGTGTGTGTGTTTCATGGAGGGCATCACATGTTACGAGGAGAAAACATCTCCAGTCACCTCTGTAAGAACCTGGAGCCCCAAGAGGGAAGCAGTTAACCCCGAGTTCATCAGCAGCCCTGCAGCCAGGCGAGGACCAGGTCACTGTTACCTGAATGTACTTTGGAGAGTGACCGTGGCTCAGTGCCCTACTAGGGGAGATGGGCAGATGGATGGAACCATCTGGGGGGTCTGAGGACCCTCTATTCAAGGGCACACATACAGACTGTTTTGTGCCCTTGAGTGTTTCTTACAATGGCTTCCCCAAAGAGAATATGACCCATTCTGCCTTCCCACCTCTTGGGCAGATTTCATAGGCTCTCGTTATTTCCTTTTATTCAAACTAGTCCAGTCCAGTTCATGATATCAACCTCATATGTGATTCAAAACTGTTCTCCTTGCCTGTTTTAGGTCATTGCCATGTTCAAAGGGTGCGGAGTGGGGAGTAGCCTACATTCCTGCCTCCTCTTTCTCTTTCTTTGCTTCTCCTGCCTGCTCCAGTCTTTGAATCCAAGAGTGTTTGGACAAGGAGGCGGAAGTGGGGCAGTGAACAACCAGCTCCCTGGAAAATATTCCCTGTTTTGTAGTGTTTGCACATTTTCATGGGGTAAATGCCCTCTGCCACCTCCCCCTGCCCTGGCTGATTTCAAGTTAGTGATGTTGAGTCACTACGTGTGGAGTTGGGAAGAGGTGTGCGCTGGGGTGAGCACACCCCGGGGTGAAGGATAGAGGGCTGGTTTCCACTTGAGTGAGCACAGGTACAGGCTGCTATTTGCTGACTCCCACTGCCATTCTGGCTGACACCAGTGGCTCTGATGTCTTTGGTGGGCTGGGTTTTTAGTGGGTCCCTGGGCTCGCCACTGCTCAGCTCCTGCTCACAGGAGATCGAACTTTTCCTCCACCTTGGCTCCTGCCACCAGTGCCCAGTTCAGAGCTTCTTGCTGATGGGGTCCCTCCTGGTGGCGGGGGGTACTCACAAGTTCACCCAGGCTGAGCTGTGTTCTGTCGTGTCTGCTTGACCTCCTTGGAGACCCCACATCCCTGACACAACAAACCCCAGAAGGCAGGGGGGTTAGTCCCTTGTCTTCCCTGCCCTGCTCTTTCTATGAACTATTTTTCATTGTCTTAACACTTCTGACACCAAATGTGTGGGTTTTCCACTCTGAGTCATTCCCCAGTTCTCTGTAGACACCACCTGGGTCAATTCAATCCTGGTACCACTTGCCTTCTTTGATGACTCAGATGGTAAAGAATCTGCCTGCAATCAGGAGACCCAGGTTTGACCCCAGAAGATTCCCTGGAGACGGCAATGGTGACCCACTCCGGTATTCTTGCCTGGAGAATTCCATGGATAGAGAAGCCTGGTGGGCTACAGTCCATGGGGTCACAAAAAGTCAGACACAACTGAGCATCTGACACACACACCAACTGCCAGGCTTCCTTCTGTCACACGAGGATACAACAAGAAGACGGCTACCTATAAACCAGCAAACCAGCTCTCTCCAGATATCAAATCTGCCAGCACCTTGATCTCAGACTTTCCAGTCTCCAGAAATGGGAGAAATAAATTACTGACCTGTGCAGAGAATTTTATTCCTTTATACCATTCAACAAGCTTCCCAGGTGGTGCTACCGCTAAAAAACCTGCTTGCCAATGCAGGAGACATAAGAGACCTAGGTTTGATCCTTGCGTCGGGAAGATCCCCTGAGGAGGGCATGACAACCCACTCCAGTATTCTTGCCTGGTGAATCCCATGGACAGAGGAGCCTGGCGGGCTACGGTCCTAGGGTTGCAAAGAGTTGGATACGACTGAAATGACTGAGCGTGCACGCACCCTGACAGCAGGCCTTACAGACATTTTGGATGAGTGAATTAGTGTGTTCATTAGGGTGAACCTGAGATTCCCTTATTCTGTAGGATGGGAGGGCAGAATGGGAGGGCAAGGGTGTCTGGGGGCCTTCATGCAGTCTTGTCCTGGTCCCACAAATGGTAGGGGTAGAGCTGAATCTATGGGTCACTGTACCAACCAGCTTTGCTCATCATAGCCAATCTTTGGAGTTCATTTTGGATCTGGTCATTGGCCTAACTTCCCATTTGGTGAAGGTTTTCCATTGACTGTGAGATTTTTCAATGGCAAGGACAATATATGGTTATGCGTATGTAGTGAGATAATATTCTAAAATATTAGTCAGAGTGCTTCTTCCTTCTGTATTTTGTATACACAATCTTCCCCTTATTTAGTCAGAGGCTAGGGTTAGCATTGTTGTTAAAGGAATGCAAAGAGAAAGAAATGTCAGAGTTTCACTTTTGACTTGCAAAATAGGCTCTCAAAGCCCATAACAATGATTTCCAGGGAAAGGAATTAACTATAGAAGCTCAGCAGTCAAGGTTTTGGCATAAACAGTAGATGAGAAAGAGAGTAGATGAATTATGATTTTCCTGCTCAGAGTTGATACTGCCAGCTATGAGATGGTGGAAAGACCTCTGGGACTTAGATCTAAGAGGGCTAGTAAAGACCCTCAGAAGGGGAGGAAGATCGACGTCCCAGGTTAGCCTGGAAGGATCTGAGATCAGAAGGTACCAGTATTAATTTTTGCAAACCACGTGGCGATATCTCCTCCCAGCATGACTTTTGAGTCAAGAAGTAATGCATCTCAGGCAGTTGTCTGAGAATGTGGGCCAACGGTACCTTCCAGGATGCCTCGCTTACTCCATGTAGTTCAGGAAAAGGGGCTGAGAGTTTCTGAACCCCACGGAGGTATCATAGAAGTGTTATAAATGGGATGATGGCCCCAAACCACTCGGGTCAGGTCCATGGGGAAACAGAGTAGATTCAACAAGAAACGGAGGGTCCAGTGAACACGTGGATATCAGTGATGAGTGGTGATATAAGAGGAATACTAAACAGTGGGAAGACCATCCCAGTGAAAGCCCATTGTGGAGTCTTTATTCCACTTACCCACACTGCGAGGAGATATACAGCCTCCAGAGATTACAGGTGCCTCAGAGGACAAGGGAAGGAAGGTGGGAGAGAAGCCTGAATTTACAGAATTTAACTCTGGGAATCACCAGGTTGTCCCAGAACTACAAAGGTTGTTTTCTGTTGTCAGGCAGAAGTGGATTCTCAAGAGTTAAATCAATGATAGAGAAATAGAGAAAATAAAAAAAATTTGCAGGTCTGAATCTGAGTTCTTGAAATTCACATCCCATAATCCTAGTTCTTTGCCCTGAACCTGGTACAACCTAAGTGTTCAGAAAACATTTGTTGACTCAGGAAATGAGGGGATAAAAATTCAGCTGTTCTGATTGTCAGGGAGAGCACACTTGGAAGACATGCTGCCAGCCTTCTTGGCTAAAGGGTCCCGCCTGTTGTCATTTGGCAGGACTCGCAAACTGTGCCCTGAGATGGATCACATATAATGAGAATGTAGCTCAACTAGTTACATACAACATAGTACTTTATTGTGAGAATGGAATGGTGTGCTTTGAGGTTTATGTGGGATTTATATTGATTCTTCTCCTTATCCAACTAAGAATTTATTTTGTTTATGAGAAATTCCTCTTCTATACAGAATAGGAGCATGGGTACTAAAGACCAGGAGGGAAAGTGGAAGATATTTCACATTTATTACTTCCTCTTGTACTTGGAGGGCTCTAAAGCCTCACCATGCACTTTGAAGTTGGCACTATTATCACCCTATTTTATAATAGTTAAATTGTAGCTGTGGTGAGTATCCTTGGCACTCAATAGACCTTCAAATGTTGCTTGAAGGAATTCATAAATGAAAGTTGAGTCACATGCTTAAGGCAGTGCAGGTGGTTAATTGATGGAGCCTGGAAACACTTTGGAAACCAGTGTTTCCATGACACTATGATGCAAATCCTCGGCTTGTAAATTAACTTCTTGGTGATGATTAAAACCCTCTTTCTCTGTAATCTTGGATCTGTTGGTCATCATTCTTTTGTCTCTGAAGTATTTGGGTCTAAGTATCCTTCCTGAAAGCAAGAGAGAAAGGGAAGATGCATGAAGCCTCTGAGAGACTTTCAGGTGGACAAGATGGAAGTTAAGGGACCACAACTTCATGGCCTCTATCTTCTCATTAATTAAGGTGGCCAGGTCATATGCTAAGGGTAACACCTAGAGATTGGGTTGGGATTGAGACATTCTAGGACTTAGGTTGGAGAAGATTTGGAGGGAGTTCTATGAGATTTGCTTGAAATTAGAGTTAAATTTGCAATAGTCAATACATGGAAGCAGCTTAAATGCCTATCGACAGATGATTGGATAAAGAAGACACAGTATATATATACAATGGAATGTTGTTCAACCATAAAAATGAATGAAATCATGTCATTTGCAGCAACATGAATGTACCTAGAGATTACCATACTAAGTGAAGTAAGTAAAAGACAAATATTTTATGATATCACTTATATATAGAATCTTAAAAAAATGATTCAAACGAACTTATTTACAAAACAGAAATAGCCTTATAGATATTAAAAACAAACTTGTAGTTATCAAAGGGGAAAGGAGGAAATAAATAGGAGTTTGGGATTAATAGCACAGGGAACTATATTCAATATCTTGTAGTAACCTATATAATGGAAAAGAATCTGAAAAAGAATATATATAATTAACTTAATCATTTTGCTGTTACACTTGAAGCTGACACAGTATTGTAAATCAACTATATTTCAATTAAGATAAAATTAGAGTTGAATAAAAGATTTGCTGAGCACCAGTGGGGGAATCCCAAAATAATTTGTATGGGGTGTTACTCAGTTCACACGTCTCTAAAGGCAGAAATTATCCCCAAGTTGTGGATGAGAAAACTTAAGAATTTCTCAAGATTCTAAAGGGGAAAAAGGTGAAAAGTGTTAGTCGCTCAGTTGTGTCCAGTTCGTTGCAACCCCATGGACTGTAGCTTGCCACGTTTCTCTGTCCATGGAATTCTGCAGGCAAGGATGCTGGAGCGGATTGCCATTTCCTTCTCCAGGGGATCTCCCCAACGCATGCATCAAAACCGGCTCTCCCACATTGCAGGCAGATTCTGAGCCTGTCTGAGCTCACCAGGGAAGCCCCATTTCTAAACGTATTAAGAGGTGTTTTAGATTCACGTCAATGTCTGTAATTACCCGTCCATTTTTATGGACTCTGCTCTCCATATTCGTTTCTCAGTTGACTATTGGCGAGAATGCCCGCCTCTTGAGAGCAAGGGCTACTGTTTCTTCATCTTGTGTTTTCCGAAGCCCTTCACACAATGTGCAGGTCTGAGCAGGCTCTCAGAGGACTGGGATCAGAGCCAGAGGGTGGCCTTTAGATATACAAGCTGGGGTTGGCTCAGTCGATATGCTCATTTAGAGGAACAGTCCTGGAGAGAGAAGGATGGAGACTCAGGTAGGAGCTTAACTCACAGGCTCAAGGAAGTATCCTCCATGAAGGTAAGGCTTCATGGAGTCCAGCTTGCCCCTGGCTCATCAGGATTTCCCTTCTGAACCTGATCTGGAGTGAGGGAGGGCACCCTCTTCTTGCTTCTTCACCATGAGTGCACCTCCATGGTCAAGGACCGATGTCTCGAGCTTTCTTCCTCTTTATGACTCAGCATCCCACTTCCAGCCCAGGATACAGGTTATTGAAAATACTAACTCATATAATAGTTTAGTGCTCTGGAGAAATCTGGGGCTTTCACAATCGCAGGGAACCACTGGAGCTGTCACTGGGTGTGGATATGAGGATGTTACCTGTGTGTGGCTGTTGAGTGTGTGTGATGCATGTAAGCAATTCCCTGAGAATATGCGTGTGCCTGTCAGCGTATAGGCATGTGGATGACAGTGCCTGTGGCCCCAAGTCCTGGACAGCAGATTTGTGGTCCCAGAAATCTACTCCTAATTCAGTAGACAGAATTTTCCAGATTTTTCAGTCTTAAAATGACCTGAACCCAAACCTTGATCTGGCTCTCCTGGTTGTGAAAATACTTGCAATACAATGCTATGCCACCATGAAACTTGGCATTTCAGAAGCTAAAATAAATTCTTGAATCTTTGAAGAGTCTTATGTTTAAAAAAAAATCTCATCAGTTCTTTAGGAACTGAACAAAATAGTAACTATGTATAATATTTATTAATATTAAACATTTGTTGTCTCAATTGAGATTAGAATTGGTTGCATTAATACAGACACACACATAGACGTACAAATAAATTATTTATTTTTCTCTCAGGTAAAAGAAGTGCAGCCATTGATATTGATATAATAGCTCTGTGAAGTGGTGAGGGCCCCAGGTTTCATTTAGGTAAAGGATTTTTTATTTGTTTTGGTTGCCCTATGGAAGAATAATGGCTGGGGACCATTAAATTAACTATATGTATATCCAGGGGTGATAGTCAAAATACTTATCAATTGCTAGAGAGGCTGTCAGTTCTCAGTGGCCCAGCCATTAACCCTTTAGTTGACAGATGGTGGAAATTTCTAAGGGCTCCTGGGGTAACAGGAAGGATATTCAGGGATCCTAGGGGCAGAGCTACTTACCAACCAGCATAGAAGTATTTCAGTATTTCTGTATCTGTCTTCTCTGTACTCTACAACTAGAAACCCTGGTAATACGTTACCATGCTTAATTTTTCCTGGGTTCATAAGGTTGATATGAGAGAGGTTTTTCATCCCAGTGATGTTTATGGTGATGGGGAATTTCTGCTAGTCTGGGTGCCCGTCATTGGAGAGTGGATAATGTACACAGTAATAAAATGGGGATACACACAGACCAATGGGGATGGAGGTAAAAACCACAGCACCATATGGAATGAAACACATGAGAAGATTGAGATAAAGGCCAAATGACTATTTGCATAAATTTTAAATGTATGCATTCAAAACAGCCATACATATTTTGCAAGGACACATGGAAACGAAGGCGATCAATAAGCTCATTAGAATGGCAGCCTACGAGAGCAGGTGGCAGTGGCAGTGTGGAAGGGGGGATAAAGGCAAAATAAACAATTAGAACAGGAGAGAGGCCTTGTGTGCTAATGATGATAATATGATGTAACTGAGGAGTATGAGTAATTTACCTTTCTGTAACCAAGGGAAGAAAAGAAAGAGGAAAGAAAGATGAATAGTCAGTCGAGCTGACCAACGCTCATAGGTGACTGCAGCTGAATTTTAAGAGGAAGCATGGGTGTATTTGAAAGATCCAAAAAGATATTTTGGTTTCCTTTGCACCACCATATCTTGTTAGGGTAGGACTGCCTTATTATTATGGTAAAAAGGTGTGATTTTTTTTTCCAAAATAAATTTTTATAGAAAATTTCTCCTGTCCCAGTGGTGGCAGAATGTGGCTTCCCAAATGGCTCAGTGGGTAAAGAATCTGCCTGCAATGCAGGAGACACAAGAGGCGTGGGTTTGATCTCTGGGCCAGGAAGATCCCCTGGAGGAGGAAATGGCAATCCACTCCAGTATTCTTGCCTGGGAAATTTCATGGACAGAAGAGCTTGGCGGGCTCCAGTCCATGTCGTTTCGAAGAGTCGGACATGACTGAGCAACTAAGCACAGTGACTGAATGGGTCACTTCCACTGACGTCCCATGGGAAAGACCTCAGTTGTATGCTCTCCCTTAGTGGTCCTAGAGGCTTGGACATGTAGACTTTATCCCTGGCCAGCAGTGTAACTTGTAGGCTGATCAACTGTCCTGGTTTGCTTGGACCAGGGAGGTTCTTGGGACACTGGACTTTCAGTTTTAAAACTGGGACAATCCCAGGAAAACCAGGAAGAGTTGGTTACCTTATCACCCAGGTAACCATTGGGGATATTACTACTGAGGAAGCAGAAGAGAAAAGATCACAAGGTTGTTCCTAGCAGTCTCCATCACAGAGAAAATCTTCCTTCTTCTGGTTGGAAAAGAATGCTATCATACAAATAGTTCTATCATACAAATGAAGGATTATTAAAACAGGTACAGGATTCCCCCAAAGGAAAACCCACCAGGTTCACTCATCAGAGGTGGTCCTTGGTGCCTCTGAATTTGCTTTCCTGAACCCTCCCTGAAGCCTGAAAGCCTGTATTCCATCCTTGTATCCATCATCCATCCATCCATCCATTCATTCATCCATCCATCCATCCATCTCATTCTTTTATTCTTAAAGCAGTAACAGAGCATCTATAATGGGCCAGGCTTTGTGGTATTGAGCTGAATAATACTACATAATGTCAATCTTCAAGGGCTCACAGTTTAACAGAGGAAGCTCAGTCCAAGGAGGCAATAGAAGTACAGAAGTATAATTGTACAAAGTAAAATGGGACCCAGTGGAAGGAACAACTAAACTGGATTTGTGGGTTAAAGGAAAGCCTCAGAGAATGGGTGGTAATGATACTGGAGGTTGAATTGGCATTTGCCAGATAGAGAAGGGAGCATTATCAAAATAGAGTAGGTAGAGTGAAGGCTCAGAGAGCGCACAAAGAGCCCAGGGGAAGGATGGAGCTCATGTGTGAGGCTGGATTGCAAGAGTGAGGAGTGTGTTGGAGTGGGGGAAGGTGTATAGGCATGGGTAAGGCAGAGAAAAGAGTGTGACACTGACGCTGGCTGAAAAGGTAGGCCTTGGCCAGATTACGAGCAATCGAGAAGTCCATCCCTTGCAGTATTCTTGTACAGACCTGAACTTCTCTGACAGAGCCTTTACTGTACTAAACTGCACTGTGTGTATTGACAAGTGGGATGCAGTATGCATTTGCCCAAAGCCTTTGACCAAGGCACAGATGTGCCACGGAACTCACCTTGGGGGTTCTCAGAGGAAATCTCCAAGTACCTAGGAGAGCATTCTTTTAACCTGATAAAAGCTAATAGAGGAAAAACAGTCAGTTCCCACTAGGAGCAGATTGAGTTGAGCAATCTTATGACAGAGCCACTGTAAATCACTTCACAAATAGGCATATCTTAGAGAAGATTGTGGAAATTCAGTCTTCAAGGCTCTCATTGCCTGGTTGCGCATAAACAATTAAAACTTATTTTTGACAAAGGAGGCAAGAATATACAATGAAGAAAAGACAGTCTCTTTAAGAAGTGGTGCTGAGAAAACTGGTCAACCGCTTGCAAAAGACTGAAACTAGAACACTTTCTAATACCATACACAAAAATAAACTCAAAATGGATTAAAGATCTAAACATAAGACCAGAAACTATAAAACTCCTAGAGGAAAACATAGGCAAAACACTCTCTGACATAAATCACAGCAGGATCCTCTATGACCCACCTCCCAGAGTAATAGAAATAAAAGCAAAAATAAACAAATGGGACCTAATTAAACTTAAAATCTTTTGCATAATGAAGGAAACTGTAAGCAAGGTGAAAAGACAGCCTTCAGAATGGGAGAAAATAATAGCAAATGAAGAAACAGACAAAGGATTAATCTCAAAAATGTACAAGCAGCTCCTGTAGTTCAATCCCAGAAAAATAAACGACCCAATCAAAAAATGGGTCAAAGAACTAAACAGACATTTCTCCAAAGAAGACATACAGATGGCTAACAAACACATGAAAAATGCTCAACATCACTCATTATCAGAGAAATGCAAATCAAAACCACAACGAGGTGCCATCTCACACGGGTCAGAATGGCTGCTATCAAAAAGACTACAAACAATAAATGCTGGAGAGGGTTCAGAGAAAAGGCAACCCTCTTACACTGTTGGTGGGAATGTAAACTGGTACAGCCACTATGGAGAACAGTGTGGAGATTCTTTAAAAAACTGGAAATAGAACTGCCATATGACCCAGCAATCCCACTGTTGGGCATACACACCGAGGAAACCAGATCTGAAAGAGACACGTGCACCCCAATGTTTATTGTGGCACTGTTTATAATAGCCAGGACATGGAAGCAACCTAGATGCCCATTGGCAGATGAATGGATAAGAAAGCTGTGGTACATATACATAATGGAATATTACTCAGCTATTAAAAAGAATGCATTTGAATCCTTCTAATGAGGTGGATGAAACTGGAGTCTATTATACAGAGTGAAGTAAGTCGGAAAGAAAAACACCAATACAGTATATTAACGCATATATATGGAATTAGAAAAATGGTAATGGTGACCCTATATGGGAGACAGCAAAAGTGACACAGATATAAAGAACAGTCTTTTGGACTCTGTGGGAGAAGGTGAGGGTGGGATGATTTGAGAGAATAGCATTGAAACATGTATTTTATCATATGTGAAACAGATCACCAGTCCAGGTTTGATGCATAAGACAGGGTGCTCAGGGTGCTCAGGGCTGGTGCACTGAGATGCCTGTCTTATGCAGGCATCTGGTCCCATCACTTCATGGCAAATAGATGGGGAAACAATGGAAACAGTGAGAGACTATTTTCTTGGGCTCCAAAGTCACTGCAGGTGGGGACAGCAGTCATCAGTCACCAGACTTCAATTCAGTCACTCAGTCGTGTCTGACTCTTTGCCACCCCATGGACTGCAGCACGCTAAGCTTCCCTGTCCATCACCAATTCCTAGAGCTTGCTCAAACTCATGTCCATCGAGTTGGTGATGCCATCCAACCATCTCATTCTCTGTTGTCCCCTTCTCCTCCTGCCTTCCATTTTTCCCAGCATCAGGGTCTTCTCCAATGAGTAAGTTCTTTGCATCAGGTAGCCAAAGTATTGGAGCTTCAGCTTCAACATCAGTCCTTCAAATGAGTATTCAGGACTGATTTCCTTTAGGATTGACTGGTTTGATCTCCTTGCTGTCCAAGGGACTCTGAAGAGTCTTCTCCAACACCACAATTCAAACACACCAGTTCTTCGGCGCTCAGCTTTCTTTATGGTCCAACTCTCACATCCATATATGACTACTGGAAAAACCATAGCTTGGACTAGATGGACTTTTGTTGGCAAAGTAATGTCTCTGCTTTTTAACATGCTGTCTAGGTTGGTCATAGCTTTTCTTCCAAGGAGCAAGCGTCTTTTAATTTCATGACTGCAGTCACCATCTGCAGTGATTTTGGAGCCCAAGAAAACAAAGTCTGTCACTGTTTCCAAAGAGAGAGGAGATGTATCATTCAGGACAGGAAAGGGGTGGTTTTCCTGTAGAGGGTAGTGATTATCAGTTGAATGGTGTGCTAACAGAAGGGGAGTTTGTGGAGCAAAGAAGGATTTGGTAGAGGGTTTAAGGAGAGGAAGCGCCACTGTGAAGATGGGACAACATGATAAAGGCTGGTGAGTTTAAGGAATTGTAAGTGTTCAACGTGCTCAGATTGGCTGGATTGACATTCAAAGTGCTGGATAAAGACTAGCAAATAAGAGCCCCCAAATGAGTAAATGTTGCCCATCGTTACTAATACCCTCTCACTCTCCACCTTGTTGCCAGAGATGAGAGCCTCTTCCTTTTCACCTGTAGACTTGTCCCCATTTAAAAACAAATGAGTACTGCTATTGCCTCCAGGGATGCTGCCCAGCTGTTTTCTGTCCTTTGTACTTTGCTGAGAACGGAAGGTCAAGGACAGCTTTGGGCGGGGAGAGGGAACAGATCACAGAGACTTGTGGGTGAGCGGGTGAGAGAAGGAGACCCTGAAAATGTGAGGTATCAAGAGCAAGGAGGATATGGAGCCCTGGAAGACAGGCTGCATGAGGCCCACTTGCTTGAGACACCTCCACTAACTCTGGGAATCTTCTCTGAAACCATGGAGGGGTGAGTCCTAGCGTCAGCTGGTGATTAACCCCTTCCAGGCTGATGCATGGCTTGTCCAGGTCCCGTGGGCAGGGTTAGTGAGAAGAAAATGGGGTGCCATATCATGGGGCAAAAAGACATTTTGGTGGGGTGGGAGGTGGGCGTATGGGAGGAAAGAAGGGGTCAGACAGATCAGAGCATGGACTTCAGTGATGGAGACTGTGGTCAGAGGAAGGGGCTTTAGATTGGGGGGGGTGGCGAGAGTGTGGCTGTGTGTGTGTGGCTCAGTGTGTGTGTGCATTCACCACTTGGCCTGGCTCAACCTTGGAATAGGAAATAGACATACTTTTTATGGTCCACGCAAAGCTTTCCTGTTATTTCATTGGCTTCACATGATCACCCTTTGAGGGAGAAACTTTTCTTATAGATGAATAAACCAGGGCTGAAAAACCAAGTGACTTGCTCTCAGGGCTCCCCACAGGATACAGCAGGATGAGAACTCAGTCTGGCTCTCCAATCTGTGCCCCTTTTACCCTACCCCCCCCAAATATGCCCAGCGTGGAGGCCTGTCCCTTCTGCCCCCAGGCCTCACAGATGCCAAGTAGGGGCTCTTTCTGAACCCCCTGTATGTGCCATCCCTCCAGTTCACATGTGCCGGCCAGACCCCATGGGAAGGACCTCACTCAGACTCTTCTGCACTGCAGATGCCTTCTGCAGTGCTTAGAGATACTTCATTCTCAAGTAAACAATGCTGGACTTCTGGGATAAACTTGGTGATAGTGATTAAACGGCTAACTAACTGCTGGGAGAGACCTGGAAGCATTCTTCTCAGGTGCTGATACAAAGTAAACATATTTTTAGAATAATCTTAGCTTTGATGATAGATGATAGATGGTGCATGAAAATTTACCTTTCCAGCCCACTTGCTAAGGCAGTGTAGATAAATGCTTTGAATCCTCTTCCACAAGAGATGGGGCAGCCTAGAGGGTTCAAAGAGTGATGGGATCAAGGTGAGAGAGCTCCCCACAAAAACATCTGTTCTCTAGTCATCTGCATGCCCATCTCGCCTTCCATGAATTCAGCATCCTTTCCTTGTCAAATGAAAATGCTGGAGGCTGAGGGCAGACGACTTTCTCTTCTCTGCCATTCCTGCTGGCCACCATCCTCTCCTCTAGCCAAACCGCCCTGTAAGGTTCAGGTTTGACCTCCTTCTAGAAGCCTACCAGACTTTATAAGCACTGTTCCCTTATCTGATTCCCACTGTGCGCTTTGATCAACCAAAAATAACTTGAGAAAACCCCCAAAGACACCATGGGGTACTTCGGTGAGGTCAGAGAAAGTGTCTTTCACTCTTTCTTCACACCCCTTTGCCCCCATCCCCTCCCGAGGGCCTGGCTCTGGGCCTGGAACTTAACAGTGTGTGTCTGGTCTTGCTAGGTGCTGGTCTGGGACAAGTGATGGGAGAGAGGGTGCTGAGTTGGGGGCGGTTGGCAGACTGCGAGATACGGGGCGGGGATCTGAGGAACACTGGGCGCCTACAGCTCGGAGCAGCTGGCTCCGAGGAATTATTGCAAGTCTGCACAACTTAAAAATCTGCAGTTTGGGGGCGGGAGGGGGAGCGCGGGGGTGGGTCCCCGAGCATCCCATTTCGCCTCCGGGCGGTTAGCTGAGCGTCCTAGCTCAGTGCTGACGGGCGGGCGAGGCCTTCTGGCCCACACGCCGCCCTCGCCGGGGTTCTGGGTTTGTTCCGAGGCGTCTCCCTCCGAACCCCTCGTCCATCCTTCGGGAAGGGGACCGACTCGTCCTCCTTTCCGCTCAGTGCTCACGTCCGCCAGCTCTTCTGACTTGGTAAGTGGAGAAACGGAGCGTATGAAACAATCTTGAAGACACTGTGCACGAGTCTTCAGGCAGCGGGGCTGGTGGTAAACAGGATCTGGGGCTGCTTCCTTCGCACTTTGTTTTAAAACAACTTGGGGGCCCCAGTCCTTGGGAATAAAATTCCGGCAAATTCGCAGAGCTGTGCTTGAGGGCGAAGAGGCGTTGCGGGAGCCGCCGGGCCCGTAGAGGAGGTCATCGGTCTCCCGCAGGGTCAAGGTGCACCCATCCCCGGAGGGCGCGCAGGTGGGAGGCGCGGGGCGCGCTCCTGCTGCTCCCGCCCGGACCCGGCGCGCCGCCCCGGGGGTGACTCTGCACTTGGGTCCGGGCGGGGGCGCGCGCCCTGTGGGGCCGCCTCTCAGTCTATCCAACAGTCCGCTCGTCGCGCGGCCGGAGTCCCGCAGCCGGCTATCGCCCGCGGCACCGCGCCGCGCCCTCGGCCCGGAGCGCCGACTGAGAGCCTGAAGCCAGGCGGCGGGCGGAGCTGCGACCAATGGGGCGGCGGCCGAGAGGGGGGCTCCGCCCCGCCCCGCCCCGCCGGCGGCTCCCGGGCGCCTAGCTCCTGCCGGACTGGACGGACAGACCGACCGACGCAGGCCACCGGGCTCTCCTCGCCGCCGGCGCGGCGGGCGCGGGGCCGCGCGGGGACGCCTGATCGCTGCAGCGCGGGCGGGCGGCCGCGCGGAGCGGAACCAGCCAAAGGCGCCGGGACGCCTGCAGGTACATGCTCGTGTCCCCTCCTCCCCGCGCGCTCCGGAGACTTCTCCGTGCGACCCCGCAACTTTCCCCATCATCTGCTGCCCAGCCCCGCCGTGGCCCAGGTCACGAGTGCACGACCCCCGCAGACCTACAGCTGCAGGGAACTTGGCGTTCTGCGGGGTGCGCCTGTCTCCGGCTCGCTCCATCCTCCGGTCCCCAGAGCCCGTCGTCGCTGGACCCCTAAGGATCCGCCTGTTGCGCGAGCCGCCGGCAACCGAGACAGTGTCTGGTCCCTCGGAAAGCCGCAGGGAGGGTGTCTAGAATCCATTCTTGGGCGCCGGGTGGGGGACGGATGGAGGCTGGAGAATCCAGGAGCGGCGTAAAGGCGGCAGTTCGCGGAGGGGCAGCCCCGGGGCGTTTCCTTAGCCGGGAAGCCGTTCCTTCTCTTCCTAGAGAAGAGGAGGAGGCGCTTTCCGGACGGCTGTAAGTGCTTCCCTGGCCGCCTGCTCCGCCTTCTCCCTGTCATTCTTCCCTCCCCTTTGCCCCGCAGCGGTGCAGGGCGCCCCGCGACAGTTGCTGGGATGAGCGCACCCCGGGCGCAGGGCGCTGGCTCCGGTGCCGCGCTGCGCCCGGGGACTGCTGGCCCGCTCCGGCTGGGAGCCGCTTGGGGCTGGCAGGGCCCTTGTCAGGTCGCCCGCCGACCGTGCGTCTGGATCAGTGGTCGTGATGGGAGTGGGTACTTCGGGGTCGCAAACTTCCATTTCCCGCGCCCGGCTGGTTGGCTGCCCGACTTCTCGAGGTGAATCGGCTGGCGAGCGAGCCAGACCTGCTGGCAGGGGCCGCGGCGAGCCGGGCTGGGCGCCTTTCGCATTGCAGGGATAATTTCGAACAACCTACCCCCCGCACGCACCCCCACCCCGCGCGCTTCTCCTGCTCTGCCTCTTGTGGTCTCTTTAGGGAAAGGAGCACCCTTTGCGCCATTGGTGTCTGAGCGTCTCGGCTAGGGACCTTGAGACGGTAGCCTAGGTCAGGCAACCCAGGACAGGGGTGGAGGGCAACGGAGAAGCACCTCTACCCGCCAGAATGACCCTGGAAGTCCTGGTTTGAGGCTGGGGCGTGGAGGGGGTGTTTCTCATCGCCCTCTGACTTGAGTTTTGTCTTTCATCTCACACGCCTCCAGAGTAGGGCAGGTTAGAAAACCAGGTCAGAAACCTTCCCATCCCTTTTCAGGTATTTGCTTAAGGGATTTGCATAAGCATTCACTTAGAACTGGGTAAGTTACCCCTTGTTGCTCCCTTTTCTGACTACTTGCAAATACCTGCCCAGGTAAACAGAATGCAAGCTTTTTCCTGAGCACCTGCTGTCTTGCTAAAAGCAGACTCCCTAGTCCTTCTTTCTGCACATGTCTCAGGCTGAGAGAGGGTGGCATTGATTGTGTGGTTGAACTTGCTGTACTAGGTTTCATTCTTTACCCGGCTGGTAAACTGCTTAAGGACATTGATTCACTCATTCTGTGTTTACAACCAGACCACAGCGGATGGGCCAGGCCTTGGTCATATGCAGTAAGGTGAAGTTTCTGCTCCTAGTTTTTTTTTTTTTTTTAAATTTCTCATCAGATTCCTTTCTTCTCCTGTTCTAATATTAAGTTAGTCATTTCAGAACTAGGAATGATCAGTATTGGGGTAGGGAGAAGATGATCATGAAGTACTCAGAAACTCAGAATCCAGAGCTTGCTGTGAATATTTTAAGGAGACTTGCAGAATCTGTTTTGCCTCTGTTTTGTGTCTGAGCCATCATTACCTGGAAAATCAGCCTGAACAAGAAAAGCCCTTAATGAATGCAGCAAAGCTAAGGTTTTGCTGGTCAAGTATGTGAGAGCAAATGGGGAGGTTGGAAGCAATCTTCGTTCTGTTCAGAAATATTAAAATATTAAAAAGCCAATGCTTTGACGCTTGAGCTTGCCAGCAAAGCACCGGCTAAGTTTTTTCTTCTTCCTTATAATTTTAAAGAAAAGGAGGGAAGAGGGGCACTTCAGCCACCTCTTCTGTGTTCAGTGAATTTTGCCTGTCACTGTCATCCTTCAGAGACTGCCTCCCTGTTCTACCAGAGTTCTCCATCTGCCCTGTGTCTGGCATTTGGGGCTGGGATGTGTGTCACCTCTAAGAGAGCAGGCATCACAATGGTTTCCCTCCTCCTCTTTTTTTTTTTAGCCATGCCTCGAGGCATGTGGGATCTTCATTCTCCAGTTCCCCAGACAAGGGGGAACCCAGGCCCGCTGCAGTGGAAGTGTGGAGTCTTAACCACTGAACTGCCAGAGAAGTCCTCTTCTTTATCCACCTGCAATGTGGGAAACCTGGGTTTAATCCTTGGATTAGGAAGATCCCCTGAAAAAGGGAAAGGCTACCCACTCCAGTATTCTGGCCTGGAGAATTCCCTGGAGTAGCAAGGAATTCCATGGAGTTGCAAAGAATTGGACACAACTGAGCGACTTTCGCTTTTCATCACAATATCTGCCTATAAAACAAAAGCATTTATTGGCTGGATAACATATGCCAGCTACTCTGCCTGGCACTTTTCCAGGCATTATCTCATTTAATCCTCAAAACACTCCCATTGGGAAGTGTGGCTTCCCTTCTTGGTCACAGTGTTTCTGTGGGAACCAGCAATAGATGGAGCCCCTGCAGGGTGCCCTGAGCTGATGGGAGACCGCAGGATGGGGCTGGACCCGAGATCTCACTAGCAGGCAAAGACAGCTACCCAGGGGGGTTTGCTTACTGTCCCTGCTGATCAGGTGTCAAAAAGGTAGATCTGCCCAAGTACCACGTGTGTGAAAAACCTACTAAGACTGGGGACCTGGGCTCCAGCCTGATTTCTATGTGCTCATGGCTCCTAGACTTACTTTGCTTCTCATTTAGCTGTGAGGATCTTGATGCTGAACATTGTTGTTACCCTGAATGAGGCACTATGATGAAAGCTCTTGATGCATTAACTCATTTCATCCTGATGACAACCTTATGAGATAGGCTCTTATAACACCCCATTTTTTATTTTATTGGCTTAAATGACAGAAAAAAAAATCTACAGTTCTAGGGGCTAGCAGTCCCAAATCAAGTTTGCACACAGGCAACACTTCCTCCAGAATCTCTATGGGGAATCTGTTCTTGGCCTAGTCCAGTTTTGGGTGGCTCCAGGCATCCCTTGGCTTATTGCTACAAAACTCTGATCTCTGCCCCTGTGAATCACCCTATTGTAGATGAGAAAAAAGAGACAATTGAGTATCATGTGCAAAGTCACATAGTGAGGATGATGGGAAGCTAGAATTCTGTCCCTGGCAGTCTGGCTGTGAAGTTGGAGCCACTGCTCTATCCCCTTTTGTGTATCACTGTAGCCCTGACCCTGTGCCCTGCGCTTAGTAGGACTCAGGCTGGGCTTGTTGGATGGTGACCTTGGAAGGTGGCTTGCTGTTACGAAGCAACTTTTTGGTTGCTTCTCCCCTTGAACTCCCCATCTCCCCTTCCCCCTTTTCCACATATCCCCTTGAAAAGAAACTTGAAAACTATGCTAGAAAAAAATATCCTTTTTTCTTTAGCCAATGTTATCCTCTCTCCAATGGAACTCTGCCCAGCTGGTAGGGAAAAAGGGAAACAGACCATAAAGGTCATGGGGTAGGTAAACATTATGGCTATTTCCAGAAAGGATGTTTATTATCAGTGAGAAATCCAGGAAAATCACAGGACATTGCCCTTTCTGTCAAATCCATTAAAAAAGCCAGCCAGTAACCAAGTCACAAAAAGTTATTGTGTGATTACCTGATGCTGGAAAAGATTGAAGGCAAAAGGAGAGGCGAGCAGCAGAGGATGAGATGGTGAGATAGCATCACCGACTCAATGGATGTGAATTTGAGCAAACTCTCTGTGAGATGGTAGGACAGAGGGGCATAGTGAGCTACAGTCCATTTCACAAAGAATCACTAAGTACATGACTCAGTGACTCAACAACAACAATAACCACCTTGTGCCCAGTACTGCAGGCACTAAGGACAGGCAGAATCTAAGATATATTCTGCAAGCTTGAACTTACAGTGGACTTGGAGACTTAAGATTAGCATGCATAAGACAGAACCACACAAAATACTAAATATGAGTCCTGATAAAAATCACATTGACTTTGTCATCTTGTCTAGCCTATTGCAGTTTGCAGAAACCTCACAAGGTTATCTGGAGAAGGAAATAGCAACCCACTCCAGTATTCTTGCCTGGAGCATCCCAGGGACAGAGGAGCCTGGTGGGCTGCTGTCTATGGGGTCGCACAGAGTCGGATACAACTGAAGCGACTTAGCAGCAGCAGCAGCACAAGGTTATCTCATTTCAGTTCTCGCAGTAATCGAGTGCAATAAGTGACAGGCTAAGGGAAGGTTAGGAAGTCCAAGTTACAGATGAAAAAAATAAGGCAAAGTGAGTGAGACTTGGATTTGGCCATTTCTAGGAAATGGCATCCCAGTCCAGTATTCTTGCCCGGGAAATCTCATGGACAGAGGAGCCTGGCAGGCTCCATGGGGCTGCAGAGAATTGGACACGCCTGAGCTAGCAACACACACAGGAGTCTTCTGACTCTAGGCCATCATTTTTGTGTCTCATAAGGAGGACAGTGGGTGGGGAGGGTCTTGGAGGAGGTGGAGTTTGAATTTCATCCTGGAGCTGGAGTTTGGCTGTTACTCTTGGCTAGCTAGAATGCTTAGTTGGGGCAGGGGAGAAGAAGAACCCTTTACTGTTGTTGTTTTATTTTTGCTTTCAGTGACCTCGTAGGTGAAACTTGGAGAGAAATCACTATTGTGATGAACACAACAAGAAAATTTGGAGTGTGCAGTCCAGTGTAGAAGCTGGTTTAGAAAAAGTCCATCCTTGTCTTCCTTTATCATTTCTTAAGATCAGCCTTTGCAACTTTGCAACATACATCTATGGGCTATAAAAGTTAACTCCTCTTGCTAAGCTCTAAGTAGTTCCTAGATTAGTGTGTAGTATTTTTTTTTGTTTGTAGACAAAGGGGTCTTGCTCTCCTTGGGATCCTGCAGAGCCTTGCTTGATGTTTGTTTTATCTTTCAAAAGTTTTTCCAGCACATTTCTGCTTACATCCTATTGATCAGAATTATGTAAGAGGCAGAGAAAGAAAGCAGCCTTTTATTAAAAAATTAAATATAATTATTAAGCTTTTTAACTGTTGTATAGTTGATTAACAATGTTATGTTAGTTTTAGGTGTACAGCAAAGTGATTCAGTTATACATGTATATGTATCTATTCTTTTTTTTTAAAATTCTTTTCCTGTTTAGGTTGTTACATAATATTGAGCAGAGTTCCTTTCTGCACCATGGTTTGTTTGCAGTAGATACCTTATAAAATTGTCTTTAATTGCACACGTGTTGGATGATAATGACCCAAGACCTCCTTTTAGCCAGTAACACTATAGATAAGCAATGCATTTCAATATTCTTGCCTGGAGAAGCTCATGGACAGAGCAGCCTGGCGGGCTACAGTCCGTGGGATCCCAAAGAGTTGGACACGACTTAGCATTATAGATGAGCAGTTAGTGCTGATAGAAGCTGATAGCAGCTGATAGCAACTGGCTTCAGTGTGTTTGCTGAAGTCCCCAACAAATGAAGCATCCTGCTGATGTCCTGAGCAGATCACCTGAGCCCAGCTGAGCACCCAGCAGATGCTCACCCACGTTGACTTAATGATTAGCTTCTGTGGTCGTATATCTATCCTCTTTACATACACAGATTTGCACAAGCTTTTATTCAGCAGGTGTTTGAGTACCTACCCTGTATTACGTACTAGTCTGGGGCTGGTGAGGAGACAGATGTTAGACAAATGAATGCAAGACTTAAGTAGTGGCAAGAGTGCTAAAGAATTGCATCTGGGAGAGTAGCAGGGATGGGGGTGCGACGCTAGTTTAGGTGGGGGAGCTGGGAAGACATTACTGAGGAAGAGACTTTTCTTTCTGAGAGGCGAAGAGGACTTTATCACATTGAAAAGGCAGAGAGAGAGATTTCCGGGCTGCGGAGGGTGTGAAGATTCTAAGACAGGAATGAACCTGGACAGTTGGAGGTACTCTAGGAGAATCAGCCAAGGTGCTGGGAGGAGTTCAGAGAGGAAAGCAGGGGCCAGGTCACGCTGTGCACTTAGGGCCAAGTTCAGGATCTTAAGAGTTTATCACCAGGGCTCTGGGGAGGAGTTCATGGATTTGTGGCAGGGGAGTGTCAGGAGCCAGTTTATGGTTCTAGAAGATCACCTGTGAAGGCTGTGAAAATGAGATTAGAGATGAAGAGACTGGAGAGGTTCAATGGCATGGCCATTGGGAGGCTGGTTAGAGGCATTTTGGAGAGGTGAGACTTCAAGCCAGCTGGGACTGAGTGAGAATGAATAGGGAGTGAGGAAGTGTAGATCCTACAGGTGTAGGTCAGTTATGAAAGGAAACAGACACGGGGTGAGGGCAGGGGAGGCCTGGCGTCTATGTCTGTCCGTGTGGAAGGCGACTGTGGCTGAGGTTAGGAAGCTGAATCCAGCTCCTGCATAAACCATCGCGCACACATCTCTGAATGGGGAGTTATACAACACTAGCTTCTCTGGTGGCTCAGAGGTTAAAGTGTCTGCCTGCAATGCTGGAGACCTGGGTTCGATCCCTGGGTCGGGAAGATCCCCTGGAGAAGGATATGGCAACCCACTCCAGTATTCTTGCCTGAAGAATCCCATGAACGGAGAAGCCTGGTGGGCTACAGTCGGACACGACTGAGCAACTTCACTTACTTACTTAGCACTTCTAGAAGGTTAGATGTTCCTCTGGCTTGGTCTCCAGTCACTGAGTAAGTTTGAGTGTGTTACTTGTCCTTCCCTGCTTTTCTCCCCACAACCTGGCAATTTTATGATTAAAAAAAATAGATGATCTTTCTACAAATATTCTTCTTCCATAGAGTCATTTAGATGTGTTAATTTGGATCATTTTTATAAATTGAATTAGGAGAACTGTGAGTGGGTATGTGGGAACATTTGTGGTGAGATTCTAAGCATTTGCTCTTTGATGATCACCAGCAAGCTGCTTTCAAATTGACTTAAATGGAAAGACATCCGTGATCAGTGTGCTGCCGGGGAGATGCGGAGCCTCTCCCAAGATGTATGGGGGCGAGGCCCGATGGGGAGCGTCAGGCATGGCTAGAAGCCAACTTTTTGCATCTCAGTGGAATCCTTCTTTACCGGGTCTTCCTCATCACATGGGACTCTTCCTCTGTACCCATGGGGATCCCGTAAAAAGATGCAAGAGAGTGACATATGGTCTATCATCTGGGAACCCACGTGTAGCAGAATATGCTGGCCTGAAGATCAACAAGGAACATCACAGGGAGCCTGATGGAGTCTTGAAGAAGTGATGAACTACCCAGTGACCAATCAATCATTGAAGGGAATGACAGCATAAACAGGACCATGGAATTGAAAATTCCTCCAAAGATCAGTGAAGAGGCATCTGCCTCTTGAAGGCTGCTTTCAGTAGTGCTCACTTATATCCTGACAAATCATTAGTGTGTTCAGATGAAAGAATGCCAGCAGACTAACATTTTGGGCTTGAACATGTTTGCATTTTTTTTTGCTTTCATTCTTCTGTCATCTGGTTTGGCTTTCCTAAGTCCTGATTGGCCTGCCAAGGTGAACCTAAAATCACGTGCTTGGGCTTTCCTGGTGGCTCAGGTGGCAAAGAATCTGCCTGCAATGCAGGAGATCCCAGTTCAGTTCCTGGGTTGGGAAGATCCTCTGGAGAAGGGAGGGGCTACCCACTCCAGTATTCTCCCATAGACGGAGGAGCCTGGTGGACTACAGTCCATGGGGTCGCAAAGAGTCGGACACAACTGAGTAACTAACAGTTAACACTTATGGTTTACTTAAGATAACAAATTTATTGGCTAAAGAGATGGGAGAACTCCAGGGTTAAAGACTGTAGTTTGCAGATTTGGACAGAGACGAGATGCCTGGATTCTGGCAAGGGTATTTCTGTGTTTTGGTCTTTGAGGTCAATAAATCATAGATTCTGGGTAGTGTTTTTCTTGTGGGTTCTTAAGATCCCAGTTTCTAAGTGTGGTACCCTCATGAGGGGGTGTCATGAGAATCCACCTGCCAATGCAGGAGATGTGGGGTGGATCCCTGGGTTGGGAAGATTCCCTGGAGAAGGAAATGGCAACCCATTCCAGTATTATTGCCTGGAGAATTCATGGACCCAGGAGCCTGGTGAGCAACAGTTCACGGGGTTGCAGAGAGTAGGACACAGCTGAGCGACTAAACAATAGCACCAGCTCATGAGGACCCTGCCCACCCTCCTCCTCTTAGTGATGAGCTCTTGCCTGACCAAGACTTAGCCCCTGGCTGTTTCAGGGTTGAAGCTTCTTGGTGAAGCTTGTCTCCTCATCCCTAAATGTGTAAATAAAAAGTGTCATCATGTAAGAGTGTCTATCTTTCTATCTTTGCGGAAGTATAAAAAGGTATCAGTATCCTCATACCTTCTCATCACCTCCTTAAGTCATACATCCTACGGTGTAGGCGCTCCGGATATGCAAAAATAGGAATCTCATGAAAGTTCATATGGTGCCTGAGAGCTTTACCTTTAAGCCGTTTCCCCAAGCTTCTGGATCTAATTAGAAATCAAATGTCAGCGTGGTGCCTCTTTTTGGTGATGAGCCCTGAATTCCCTTCTTCCAGCTCCTCCAGACTTAAAATGTGGAAGCTGCAGCACACTTTGCCTTCTCATCTCATGTCTTTTATTCGGGGCTTTGAAGTAGAGAGTATCCAGTAAGATGTACAGTTATGTAACGTGACCCTCACAGCTCCTGAGTTAGCTTTTACTTGCTTTTTTACCAGTTGCTTCTCTCACCCACATCAGCAGATAAGAGCTCACCAGCAAACCCTTCATTTGTAAGTTAGTATCAGCAACTTGGAAATAATCCCCACTTAAATGCTATTTCTGTTGCAGGGCGGGGCTGTGTTCCCTCCCTGTTATTTGACTGGAGGGCAAACTATGGTGGAGGTAAGGAAGATAATGGCGACCTCCTTCATGCACACACTGCTACACTCAGCGCCCCAACCCTCCACTAGGCCACCGCTGACCCACTGCCTCTGCCTGAGACTCCTGGACACTCACGGGCAAGTCTGGGTCAGTCTCTTGTGGGTCATGGCTCCTTTCTCCTGGGTCCTGGTGCCCCCAAGTTTCTATTTGTGCCCTCCAAGAGTCTGTTGCCCCAGTCCTGTTTAAGTTCTAGTGGCTCCATGGTGAGTTAATGGTGACCTCCTCCAAGAGGGCTTATGCCATACCCAGCTCTAGTGCACCCAGAACCCTTACCCCCACAGCGGTCCACTGCTGACCTGTACCTCCTCAGGAGACACCCAAACAAACAAACAAAAAAACAGTTCTGTCTCAGTCTCTGTGGAAGCTCGAATCAAGATTGCCTGGAGAAATATGAAAAACCTCAGATATGCAGATGACACCACCATTATGGCAGAAAGTGAAGAAGAACTAAAGAGCCTCTGGTGCTCAGTGGCTTGTCATGTCTGACTCTTTGCGACCCCATGGACTGTAGCCCACTAGGCTCCTCTGTCCATGGGCTTCTCCAGGCAAGAATACTGGAGTGGGTTGCCATGCCCTGCTCCAGGGGATCTTCCTAACTCAAGGATCGAACCCAGATCTCTTAAGGCTCCTGCATCACAGGCAGATTCTTTACTGCTGAGCCAGCCGGGAAGCCCCTAGAGCCTCTTGATGAAAGTGGAAGAGGACAGTGAAAAAGTTGGCTTAAAGCTCAACATTCAGAAAACTAAGATCATGGCATCTGGTCCCATCACTTCATGGCAAAGAGATGGGAAAACAGTGGAAACAGTGTCAGACTTTATTTATTTTTTTTTGGTCTCCAAAATCACTGTAGATGGTGACTGCAGCCATGAAATTAGAAGATGCTTGCTCCTTGGAAGAAAAGCTATGACCAACCTAGACAGCTTATTAAAAAGCAGAGACATTACTTTGTCAACAAAGGTCCATCTAGTCAAAGCTATGGTTTTTCCAGTACTCATGTATGGGTGTGAGAATTGGACCATAAAGAAAGCTGAGCACCAAAGAATTGATGCTTTTGAACTGTGGTGTTGGAGAAGACTCTTGAGAGTAACTTGGACTGCAAGGAGATCCAACCAGTCCACCTAAAAGAAATCAGTCCTGAATATTCATTGGAAGGACTGATGCTGAAGTGGAAGCTCCAATACTTTGGCCACCTAATGCGAAGAACTGACTCGTTTGAAAAGATCCTGATGCTGGGAAAGATTGAAGGTGGGAGGAGAAGGGGACGACAGAGGATGAGATGGTTGGATGGCATTGCCGACTCAATGGACATGAGTTTGAGTAAACTCTGGGGGTTGGTGATGGACAGGGAGGCCTGGCATGCTTCAGTCCATGCCTGTAGGCCAGACGTGCATGCTGCAGTCGCAAAGAATTGGACATGACCGAGCAACTGAACTGAACTGAACTGAACTGAAATGCTATTAGATGTTGGGGTTAAGATTCAGAATGCCCCATGAAGGCAGAGTTAAGTCATAAGGAGTGGAACTGGAGGTGGTTTTGAGCCGTGCACATCTGGGACTGTGTGGTGTAGACAGGAGGGGATGGAGTTGTCTCTCTAGGGTACAGGGTCCTACCCCACACATCAATCTACACAGACACACACCCTACACACTCTAGAGGAGGAAGGGTCCCATTAGTGTGGGCTGATTAGCTGATTGGACAAAGTAGACAGATCCACAAAAAGTACCGTATCGGGTAGAGAGTTCCAGTTTTAAGCATGAAAAGAGTTCTGGAGTTTCAGATGGTGTTTGCACAGTATTATGAATGCTTTTAATACTGTTGAGCTGTATACTTCAGAATGGTTGAGAGGGTAAATTTTAGGTCATGTATATTTTACCACAATAAAAAAATCAGAAAAAAAAATTGAGATTGCATTGCTGTGAAATTGCGTTTTCAAATGTTTTGGTCTCAGGACCTTTATATGCTTAAAAGGCTTTGTTTTAAACTTTTGTTAATGTGAAAGTTGCTCAGCCGTGTTGAACTCTTTGCAACCTCATGGACTATGTAGTCCATGGAATTCTTCAGGCCAGAGTACTGGGGTGGGGAGCCCTTCCGTTCTCCAGCAGAGCTTCCCAACTCGGGGATTGAACCCAAGTCTCCCACATTGCAGGCAGATTCTTTACCAGCTGAGCCACCAGGGAAGCCCAAGAATACTGGAGTGGGTAGCCTATCCCTTCTCCAATGGATCTTCCCAACCCAGGAGTTGAACTGGGGTCTCCTGCCTTGCAGGTGGATTCTTTACCAATTGAGCTACCAGGTAATGTTTATATTAGAAATGAAAATAGATACATTTCAAATTAATTATTAATTCATTTAAACTAATGATAATCTCATAACATGTTAACACATGGCATATTTTTATGAAAAATAACTATCTTTTTTAATTAACAAAATTATAAGTGACATTGTCTTTCACTTTTACAAGTTTATTTGTCTAGGTTAATAGAACACAATGGAATGCTTAGATTTGCTTCTCTGTTATGTTCTCAAATATCATATATCATCTGAAAAACTCCACAGGACACTTGCGAGAGAATGAGAAGGAAATAGGAAAATAACATCTTAGTTTATTATGAAAATAGTTTTGACCTCCTGAACCCTTTAAAGAATCTTAGGAACTCTAGAGGTCCCTGACGACACTTTGAGAACTACTTGGCTGGCTTGTGTGCATGCTCAGTCATGTCCAACTCTTTGCAACCTCATGGACTGTATAGCCTGCCAGGCTCCTCTGTCCATGGAATTTCCCAGGCAAGAATAATGGAGTGAGTTGCCATTTCCTCCTCCAAGGATCTTCCTGACCTGGGGATCGAACTCACATCTCCTGCGCTGGCAGGTGAATTCTTTACCACTGAGCCATCGGGGAATCACTTGAGAACTACTGCTACGGAATAAATCCACAGCCAAATTAACTTTTGGTTATGTTTTGTTTCTTTTCGTGTCATACTGTCTGATTTAGGACCTTCACAATTCCCTGTATTGTTTATCTATGATTTCAAGTGAAAAAACTAGGTGGCTCCTGAAAAAGAGAAGTATCATATCGTTCGTTGTTTTCAACCGTGCATTCCTATTTACTGTGGAATGAGGACTTCTGCTTAGAAGGTCAGGAAGAAAGTCTGCACTGGTCCAGAGATGGTGCCAAAGCCATCTCTGGGGCTCTGTCCACATCACTGCTGTGCTTGCTGGAGGGCTTGGGGTCTCTCCTTTTCTTCCTTCCTGTTCTACCCCGCCTTGTTCTTCCTTGTATGGAAAACTTTGAAACTCAGAGAGAAGTGAGCACCCTTAGGATATAGACTGGAGAAAGGAGAGGTGTGCAAATTAATTTTGATAAGTCAAATTGAAAACTCTTTTTTAACTCACTTTTTAATGCAACAGTAACAATAACAATTGATGAAAGCAACCACAGGATTGGAGACAATATTTGCTCTACCCATATCTGACAAAAGAAATTCTAGGGCATTTTAGGAATTTTTAATTTCTATGCTAGTCTACAGTTTGAATTTGCGACAGGTATACATGATCATAGGGCTTCCCTGGTGACTCAGACAGTTAAGAATCTGCCTGAAATGTAGGAAACCCAGTTTCAATCCTTGGGTTGGGAAGATCCCTTGGAGAAGGGAATGGCAACCCTCTTCGGGATTCTTGCTTGGAGAATTCCAAACTGGGGCTTCCCAGGTGGCCCTAGTGGTAAAGAACCCATGTGCCAATGCAGGAGATGTAAGAGACGCAGATTTGATCAGTGCATTGGGACATTCCCCTGGAGCAGGAATGGCAACCCACTATAGTATTCTTGGCTGGTGAACCCCGTGGACAGATGAGTCTGGCAGGCTATAGTCCATAGGGTCACACAGAGTTGGACATGACTGAAGTGACTTAGCATGCATGCATATGATCAAAGGGAAGAGTTTATAATCAAATATGGGGATCTCTATGTTATTGGCATTTTTGTTATTTGAGTGTTAAGTATTTACTCAAGGGTTGGCAAATTTTTTCTATGAAGGGCAAGATAGTAGTATTTTAGAATTTGAGGACCGTGCATTTTTGGTTATATCTATAAATGGTCCTAACATGATATTTTGATTTACTGTTTTTCAACTTGATGATGGTGTGAAAGCAATACACACTCAATAGAAACTATACTTTGAATTTTGAATTTTGTCTTTTTTCCAGACTCGGGATATGCCATTAGATTCTTTCTCATGATGTTGGGCAGTGGGAGCCAGCTGCAGCTCCCACTCAGTCACGTGATTCTGACTCGCATCCCCTGGGGATCTCATTATTTTATAATTTTTTTATATTGATAAAGTTTGGAGTGAGTCATAGTGGATAGTTCTGGGCAAAGCGTTAAAAAAAAAAGTCCTCCCAGCTTGGTTTCCAGGAGCTGGATGTGGATATTTGTGAAACATAAAAACATTTTTTCTCCCTTCCAAATAGTGGATTAGATGTTACATAAACCATCATATTTAAAATGTTAAGTGAAACTTCTTTTTTCACTCCATGAAATAAATAGTCTCTGTGACAACTTACTACAGCAACAGACATTTGGCTGTCTCAGAGAGTTTTGTTGTAAATATGTTGAGGATCTATGATTTAGCAAAATCTGTGACTCCTAGCAGCAATAGATGCTTTTCTACAATACTTTGGAAAGACCTTGATGTATCAGGGGCACAGACTAGGCAGAAATGATAGTTTGGTCAAACATTCTCATCCCACATCCTGGAGCCTCCAGGGAAGACTGTATGGTGTGAAGGCACCCTCCAAGCAGGCTTCTCCACTCTTGAGCAGGAAAATCCTTGTGTTTTTACCGTTAGGTGGAACATTCATTAGTCAGGATCCCTCCAGACTTCTCCCACTTGCCTGCAGTGTATCGGGTGCTGATGTCACTGTGTGTCGGTGATATTGCTGAGAAGTACAGACCTGTAAGCCCTGGCATGGTGCCTGTGTGGCTAGAGACGTGTGCGTGCATGTGTGTGCATGCATGTGTGTGCGTGCATGTGTGTGCACGTGTGCAGTCCTCACAAGAGAGTGTCCTGAAGAGATGACTCTGGAGCTCGTTTCTGGAAGACCAAACAGGAATTAACTGAAAAAGGAGGGAACCAAGGGGATAGCTTCAGTGAGATTTGGGAAAGAGAGTGTACCACATGGCTGGGGATGGGAAGGAATATGTCTTGGCCCAGGAAGAGGGTTGGAGGTAGATGGGTGGAGACAGTGGTTAGAGATACAGGCAGGAATATTCTGGCTTTGACATCTGTGGAAAGGAGTTTGAACTCTGTCCCGAACATCACACTGAGGAGCTACTGTAGGTTTATGGAAAGTGTAGACATGTTCTGACCCTTAGTTTTGAAAAGTCTCTGGCTGCCTGTGGAGAGGGAAGGGGTGTTAGTGAGAAGTAGGGGAGAGATGATGTCACTGACTTGACTACAAGTGGAATTTGGGGCATTAGAGAGGGACCTCAGTCACCCACAGATGTAATCTGACCTGTTCCTTGAGACCCGAGATCCCTTAGACTTCTACAGTATTCACGTCGTTGTTGTTTAGTCGCTCAGTCATGTCCCACTCTTTGTGACCCCATGGACTGTAGCCCACCAGGCTCCTCTGTCCGTGGGATTTCCCAGGCAAGAATACTGGAGGGGGTTGTCATTTCCTCCTCCAGGGGATCTTCCCGCCCCAGGGATCGAACCCAAGTCTCCTGCATTGGCAGGTGGCTTCTTTACCACTGAGACATCAGGGAAGCCCGAACATTTGTCATCCTCATGTTTATGTTCTAAGGTCAAGAATAGAGAACTCTGGGGGAAAGTTGAATGGGATTTTCAGCCACACATCACGTTCCTCTACCTGCAGCCCTCTAATTTCCTTTGGGTAATCATTCCTCCCTCTGTGGTTGTTGTCTTGGTGGGATGGTGGGTGTTAAGGATTCCCCTGAGATTCCTTCTGCCCCAGTCCAGCCATTGGATGGACAGACAGTTCGCCCAGCCTGTCAGGCGTCTGTCAGTGGAGGGACTGAAGGGTGGAGGATTCCACTGGTGTACTCCTTGCTCTCCCTGACCAGACCTCTTCTGTCAACTGTTTCTGTCTCCATGTCCTTCTGAAGTGCCCCAGCTCCTATCTGTTGCCACGTGTGGATCTTCAGGCTTCTCTTTGGCCCAGAGAGCTTCAGAGAGCCTTCTGATGGACACAGATTGGATTTATTAGTGAGCCACCCCTGTTGTTGTTGTTTGTATCCAAAGAGCCCTTGGTGTTGTGAGAAGTGTCTAGAGGCCTCACTTCATACCTGAGCACGAAGACTAACCTCACAGTATTTCCTACTGGTTTTGAAAGGGAAACAGGGCAAATGCAAGAACGGTATTGGCTGGAAGTGAGTGAGGGGTGTACTGAAAGAGATACAGGAGACTAAAGGCCTGCCGGTGAGTTTTGCTGGCCTCTCATTGTTGCTGTGAGTGAACCTGATGCAGGTGTGTCTACCTGGGGGGCTGGGGTCAGGGTCAAAATAGCATCAAAGAGATGGGTCAGTCTCCATGTACTTAGAATTCCAAGTCTTACTCAGATGACACTCAGGGCTCTGGCAATGCTTAATGCTAGAATAATAAGTATTTATATTGTGCTGTTCTTAGGTGGTGCAATGGTAAAGAATACACCTGTCAATGCAGGAGATGTGGGATCAATCCCTGGGTGGGGAAGATCCCCTGGAGAAGGAAATGGCAGCCCACTCCAGTATTCTGGCCTGAAAAATCCCTGGACAGAGGTGCCTGGTGGGCTGCAGCCCATGGGGTCACGAAAGAGTCGGACATGACTGAGCATGCACGGCCTTGGTCTTAGATTAAGTTTTGGGCAGATTCAGACTCAAGCAGTGTGGATCCAGAGTTTATCCTGAAGGCCAAGGGAGCCATCAGAGCATGTTAAGGTTGTGCATTTTATTTATTTATCTATCTTTTTTCCTGTTTTTTTTTTAAACTTAAATTGGAGGATAATTGCTTCACGTTGTTGTGTTGGTTTCTGCTACATGACAATGTGAATCAGCTGTAAGTGTACATATGTCCCCTCCCTCTTGAACCTCCCTCCCCTCCCTCCCATATCCCACCCCCTCTAGGTTGTCACAGAGCACCAGTCTGAGTTCCCTGTGTTGTACAAGGCTGTGCCTTTTAGAAGGTGACTTTAGCTTGGATGGTAGAATGAATTTGAGAGTAGAGAATGTGGACAGGCCTGGGGTGGGGAGGGCAGTCAGAGGTCCATTGAGTAAACCATGGGGAACACAGTGTGTCTGAATTGAAGCGGAGGCAGGAGAGAGAGGGGAAAGAAAGGGACTTGAGAGATGTTTGGGAACAGAGGATGAAGGGAAAGTGTATACGTGTTTTATTTCAAGGGCCCATTAGGACATTCGAATGGATATATCCAGGAGGCATTTCCGTGAATCCACCAGGTAGAGGGGGCTCTGGGCTGGAGATCCACACCTGGGCTCTTGAGTCGAGTTAAATTTTCAGGGAGAACAGCGAGATGAGAAACCCACAGGATGGGGGAAATGACACAAATTTGAGGTCCATAGGCTGTATCCAGGCTACAGATCCGTTGATTTGGCTTGCGGAATTAAAACATTAACCACGAAATTGATGACATTGAGAAAGTTGGGAAAGTTCCCGTAAAAATAAGATTAATGGATATCCTTGACAGCGTGGGGTCATCCGGCCCACAGATGCTCACAGATGAGGGGCAGTGATCCTTTTCTGTTAGGACTGGTGCTCTCCAGGACGTCACAGTGGCCAGGTGACCTCCTTTCTCATCTTACCTAGTCCCTGCAGCTATTTTATTTTGTGAACTCAGATTTAAGGTTCGGGAAGAGGAAGCAGAGTCTCATAGGAAACCAAGAATAAGTAGCCAGAGACGTGGCATCAGTGAACTGCAAGGACCGGGAGGTGGGCAGTGACAAATGCCTTAAACAAGCAGGTCATGCAGAGATGGGACATGAACTTCGGCTTTGGTCGTCTGGAGGTGCCTTTAGCAAAACACTTAGCATTAGGGCAAGTATTGAAGGAGAAGGAAGGATGAGTGTAAAAACTGTTTTCTAGAAGCTGTGTTGCAAGGAGGAATTTGGAAGATTTTTTTGTATTTTATTTATTTATTTATTTGACTGCTCCTGGTCTTAGTCACGGGGGATCTAGTTCCCTGACCAGGGATTGAATCTGGGCCCCCTGCTTTGGGAGTGTGGAGTCTTACCCACTGGACCACCAGGGAAGTCCCTATTTTGTGTAAATTTTTAATATGTGAGTGACTTGAGCATGTCTGTATAAGGATGTATGTGATATAAAATAGTACTTCCTTTATTTGTCCTTGACTTACCTTTTATAATTACAAGAAGTCCAGTCCTACTCTGCCTGATTGGCAGACTATCCTACCAGAAGAAGGTTGTTATTAAAACCACACGCTCCTGGGGTGTAGCATGGAGTGAGGTGTTTTATATATCTATGAAGATAGTGCTGTGAGCTTCAGACTTTATCAATATTAAAGGCAGCTTTGCTATTTTAATAGGTAAGCAGCAAAGCCTTCAAATGGGTAATTCTGCATTTTAAAAGCAGCAGGTTAAGTCAAGCAGTACCTATGTAGTGATTTCTTACGTCCGTTTATTCATGCCTTTGTAAGCTGTCCATTTCCTTTTTTAAATCATTTGCCAGGTGAAAGCTGTATGATGATCATATCAACCAGCATCACTTCTACTACATTCTGAGTTAGTGTGCTTTTATTGGTTGTATGCCACATGCCGATTTTTCTATTTACTTTTCTGTATTTGTTATGCTATAACTTGATCCATAACTTCTGTGTGTTAGAACTTATCTGTTTTGTCTTTGATGTAAAATTCTTTTTATTAAGGAATAAAATGTATCTCCCATCTGCAGTGGCCGATAAGTAAGCTCCTTTTCATCTGTGGTGACCACAGTTTCAAAAGCACATTTTGTGTGATTTTTCTTTCCTCCCAGTGGGCAACAGAGACTTTCAAATTCAACATGGTGTGGAAGCAGCCAGTAGCCAAGATATGTGATAAATGTCAACCAACTAATTGATTCATCAATCAACTCAGTATGTAATTTTTGAGAACCTCATATGTATCATGTGAGGTTCAAGGTGCTGGGGATACAGTGAAGCACAAGATAAAACTTTCTGCCTTTATGGGGCTCATATCCAAGTGGGGAAACAAACTATAAATAAGATAAAGAGACAAAGCATATGTCTCTATGTATATTAGGGATTAACAAATGCTAAGGAGAAAAAATACAGTAAGCAAGGGAGCTGGGAGTTTCATCGAGGGATATTTTAGATAGGGTAAACAAGGAAAGCGTCATTGAGAAGCTGTCATTTGAGTAAAGACCTGAAGGATGTGAGGAAGAAGGAGGTGGGATTCAATCACCTGGACGCAGAGCATTCCAGGCACAAAGATCAACCAGTGCAAAGGTCCTGAGGTAGGATTAAGGACTGTTGCAGAGACCAGTCCCTGCATTGGGAAGATCCCTTGGAGAAGGAAATGTCGAACCACTTCAGTGTCCTTGCCTGGCAAATCCCACTCACAGAGGAGCCTGGCGGGCTACAGTCCATGGGTCGCAGAGTTGGACACAGCTGAGTGAGCACGCAAACAGAGACCAGTATACCAGATGGTAGTGAAAGAGAGTGAGAAGAGTAGGAGATGAAATCAGATAAGTCAGGTCAGGGAAGGGAAATTTTAGTCTGAGTAAGATGGAAGTACTACTGGAGTAACATGAAGTGATTTACAATTTTACATTCTTAACTTTTTTCGTGCCATGGAATCCTTTGGCAGTCCTGGGGCATCTATGGACCACTTTTTAGAATAGCATTTTTAAATGCAAAAAAAAAAAAAGCCACAGAATATAAAACAATGCAACTGTATGGAAATACAGTTACCAGAATATTAAAACCAATTTATAACTTAGCAATATATATTCTTCTCTATTAATTCATTAAAGATGATCTAGCCATTTTGGATCACTGCAGCTCGTGGTGCACTGTTCTACCCAGTGGTAGCTTCTAATTTTTTCAGATGTTCTAGAACAGTGATAATGCCAAAGGTTTTTTTGTTTTGTTTTAATTTCTCTGACCATAGCTTTGACTAGACGGACCTTTGTTGGCAAAGTAATGTCTCTGCTTTTTAATAAGCTGTCTAGGTTGGTCTTAACTTTATTTCCAAGGAGCAAGCATTTTTTAATTTCATGGCTGCAGTCACCATCTGCAGTGACTTTGGAGCCCCTCAAAAATAAAGTCTGTCACTGTTTCCACTGTTTCCCCATCTATTTGCCATGAAGTGATGGGACTGGATGCCGTGGTCTTAGTTTTCTGAATGTTGAGCTTTAAGCCAACTTTTTCACTCTCCTCTTTGACTTTCCTCAAGAGGCTCTTTAGTTCTTCTTCACTTTCTGCCATAAGGGTGGTGTCATCTGCATATCTGAGGTTATTGAATTTCTCCCAGCAATCTTGATTCCAGCTTGTGTTTCGTTCATCCTCATAATGTACTCTGAGTATAAGTTAAATAAACAGGGTGACAATATACAGCCTTGACATACTCCTTTTCCTATTTGGATCCAGTCTATTGTTCCATGTCTGGTTCTAACTGTTGCTTCTTGACCTGCACACAGATTTCTTAGGAGGCAGGTAAGGTGGTCTGGTATTCCTATCTCTTTCAGAGTTTTCCACAGCTTGTTGTGATCCACACAGTCAAAGGCTTTGGCATAGTCAAAGCTATGGTTTTTCCGGTAGTCACGTATGGATTTGAGAGTTGGACTCTAAAGAAAACTGAGTGCTGAAAAATTGATGCTTTTGAACTGTGGTGTTGAAGAAGACTCTTGAGAGTCCTTTGGACTGCAAGAAGATCCTACCAGTCCATCCTAAAGGACATCGTCCTTAATATTCATTGATTGGACTGATGCTAAAGCTGAAACTTCAATACTTGGCCACCTGATTCAAAGAATTGACTCATTTAAAAAGATTCTGATGCTGGGAAAGATTGAAGGTGGGAGCAGAAGGGGACGACAGAGGATGGGATGGTTGGATGGCATCACCAACTCAAAGGACATGAGTTTGAGCAACCTCCAGGAGTTGGTGATGGACAGGGAAGCCTGGCGTGCTGCAGTCCATGGGGTCACAAAGAGTCGGACATGACTAAGTGACTGAACTGAAAACTAAATTTCTCTGGCTGTTCCTTGTGGCTGAATACTTTGGGAGACCTGGGGTGTGGTCTCATGTTTCAGCAGATTCTCTGTATGGCTACATGCAATCCATTTTGCTTCCATCACCTGGGTAACTCCCAGCTCACCAAGATGTGGACAGTACAACTTCTTCATATTCTGAGAAGAAAGAATCTATTTAAATATGTCCAGGTACTTCCCTGGCAGTCCAATGGTTAGAACTCTGAGTTTCCACTACTGGGGAATCCCTGGTTGGGGAACTAAGATCCCACAAGTCGCCAGGCACAGCCAAAAAAAAAAAAAAGAAAAAGTAAAATCAATAAGTCTAGGTCATATGGCTACATCTTGGGTGAGTCCAGTCATTTTCTGCTCTCTACCTACTATAGGCGTTTTAGTCCCCGCATATTACACGAGTTCTTTCCTCTGCTTGGAGAGCAGTCTTTCTCTCCCCTGTTCTTGTTCGTATTTGACCCAACTCTTGGGGCTCAGCTCTGATACACCTGATCAGGTAGTGTCCCTGCTTCCCCATCCCAGGGGACCCTTAACCTCCTCTCAACTGCAGCACCTTCTCAGCATCTCCTCTTGTGTTGATATTCTGCCTTGGGTTGCAGTTGTTTATTTACCTATTTACTCTCCTCCAACATTTTCTAAGCTCCTTAAGCGCGAAGGACAAGAACCATGTTGTGTTTTGTCTTCCGTTATTTCCAGGACAGGCCTTCCTTAAAGCAGACGGCATGAACAGCAGAAGCTTTAAATCCTACACATGACGCCAGAGCATGTCGGCGGAGGGCTCTGTCTCACCCGGACCTGTGAGTTAACTTAATGTCTACTCTTCTGTCTCTCCTCCCTTCCCAAGTACTGACCAAGGCTGCTTGTGATCTTTTATTTTCCCAACTAGAAATAATTGTTTTCTTCAGTGTTTCTGTAATACTTTAAAGAAATTCACAGAATGCTGAGAGGTACAGAATAGAAGGCAAAAATCACCCCAAATTCCATCATTCAGAGAGAATGTGTTTAACATTTTGGGGCATATTTGTCTAGTTTTCTTTTTTCCATTTCATAAAGGCAGACATAGTTTATAAAGATCAGATCATGGCGCTGTTGTATTATAATTATTTTCTTCTCCTACTCACCATTTTGTGACTTACTTTCCATGAATCTCTGGGCAGTGGAGTTCAGTGGATGAATAGGGCTTTAGAGCATTACTGTTTGAATTTAAACCGTCAAACCATCACTTAGGAGCTACTGACTCTGGAGAGTTAGTTTAACTTCTCTGTTTACCAGTTGCTCCCTCTGTAAAATGAACCCAATGGAAATACCACTAGTCCAAGTGTTGTGAGGATTAAATGGGTTCAGGTGAGAACACTTAGAGAGGAACCTGACCTGGTATGCAGAGCTGTTACGATCATGTCAGCATTTTTAATCGCCACAGAGTATTCTTTGGCATGGCCCGCTCCTAGTCTTATTTCATCATTCGCCTATCGATGGACTTTTAGGTTGCCTTTTTACTCTTATGAATAATTAATGATGCAGTGACATCCTTGTATCTACATCCTTGGACATGTGTCTGATTTATTTCCTCAGGATACATTCCAAAAGGTGAAACTGTGGGATTTTGTGATATACATTACTAGTGTCCTCCAGAAGATTTCCTTTAATCAATTGATACCGCTACTATCATTGCATGATAGATTCCCCACCCCCCGCCCCCTGTACCCACGGAACTGTTTGCTTTCAGTTGATCATGTTATCACTGTGTTAGTATAGATGTTGGATGCATCAGTCATGTCATTGCAAACGTGGGGACAGATAAGATTGAACTCCAAGTCTAAAGTCCCCAGGTGGGATGATTTTCCTGTCTCCTGGCCTCAGGCTGAACCCCTGCTTGTCAGCTATGAAGCTGGGGGACTCCTGCAATGTGGAGGGAGCCAGGGCATTCCTCCCTGGGGCCAGTGGAATGGTGGCAGTCGTGGAGGAGGACCGCACTGGGGTCAGTGGCCGTGTGGTTTTGCTTTTCCTTATGAGGTGCACAGCCTTCCACGGACCCTCCTTACCTTCCTGTCTGTGGGTTGTGTTTGAAGATGACTCAGCAGTGGCCTGCTGCCTTTTACTGCTCCCCAGGGGAGGTCGTCTAGGAACAGAACCCCGGGGGAGGACAGTGGTGTTCAGTTACCACGCTTGTAGCCCTTGGGGTTTCTGGGGATGGTATTGCATTCACTCGTTCTGGATGCCAAGAGAAGTATAATTTGTATTAACCTTTCAAATATCATTTAGAGGCCTTACTTTAGCAAGCACTTACTGGTTTTCTCTCTGAATACCAGAATCCCTATCAATTTATTTTTAATTCCTGAATATTTTAGACCCTGGGAAGCTTTCATTTTCTTCTTGAGACAGAGCAAAAGGAAGGAAAAAAAAACCTTGTTAATTTAAGGATTTTTTCCTATTGACTTAAGTTATTTCTTTTTTAATGACTTCTATATGTTATATTTTGGGGTTCTCATGTGGCTCAGGTAGTGAAGTAGCCACCTGCAATGTGGGAGACCTGGGTTTGATCCCTGGGTTGGAAAGATCCCCTGGCGAAGGGAAAGGCTACCCACTCCAGTATTCTGGCCTGGAGAATTCCATGGCCTGTATAGTCCGTGGGGTCACAAAGAGTCAGACACGACTGAGCGACTTTCACTATCACTTTCATATTTTATTTATTTATTATTTTATTATTGAAGTATAATTGCTTTATAATGTTGTATTAGTTTCTGTTGTATGACAAAGTGAGTCATCTATGTGGATACATATATCCCTTCCCTCTTGAGCCTCCTTCTTGCTTCCCCCACCCCACCCCTCCAGCTCATTACAGAGCACCAACTGAGCTTCCTGTGCTATTCAGCAGCTTCCCACTAGCTGGTTTACACATGGTAGTGTATATGTGTCAGCTCTAATCTCCCAGTTTGTCCCACCCTTCCCTTCCACATGTTCATTCTCCACTGAAATTTGATAATTCGGAAAAAATAAGTCATTTGGAGATATTCTTAGTAAACTACTTTCTGAATTAACTAGACAAGGTTGTATTGTTCTGATTGCTTTGGATTATAGGATTTAAATATGATTTTGCTGGCACATTAAATTCTACTATGGGGGCCTGATTGCATTATTTTAGCTTTATTTAAGCAAAACCCTTGACCACAGTTCTTACTAATGAAGCAAGTTAGAGGTAGGGTCAACTTTTACCTTTTCTTTGTACTCGTATCACATCATTACTCTTAGATTTTATTGGGAATTGGTCTGTAGATGATGAATAGGGGCAAGACTACCAAACTGATTTTGTGGAAGATCAGAGTTTCCACAATTTTGGCAAATCTGATTAGGAGTGGGTGTGGCCAGCAGGAGCACCCACCCCAGAGGAAGTAGGCCACATCTTTGAAACTGTATGAATGTGCTGCCCTGGGTGTTATCCTAGCGCTGGAAATGTTAGCAAACAGAAGACCGACTCACGGAGAAAATCACTAATCTTTACACTAGACTCAAGATTCAAGTTGTGTGACGCATGCTTTGACTTTCAACAAAAGGTTAACCTTGCTTTTATCTGTCCTCATTTGCAAAATTTTGCTTGTCTGACACCAGAAATGCCAGGACTGAATTCTAAAGGAATAAGTGTTTGGGGGAAATTTCCCCAGCCCCTCTCAGCAGATGAAGTATTAGTACAATCTGTCGTTCTGACCTTTCTGAACTTCCAGCTCCCATATAGGTAGGTGTCTGAGGTGTTTTTCACTCTGCTTGTTGATTTTGCTCTCAAGGGGACATTTGGCAGCATCTGGAGACATTGTGATTGTTACACCCTGGGGGGCAGGAAGGAGGTATACTGCTGGCATCTAGCAGGTAGAGTCCAGTGCTTGTGTGCATACTCAGTTGCTCAGTCATGCCTGACTCCTGTGACCCCATGGACTGTAGCCCACCAGGCTCCTCTGTCCATGGAATTTCCCAGGCAAGAATACTGGAGTGGGTTTCCATTCCCTTCTCCAGGAAGGATCTTGCTCCTCCAGGGCATCTTCCCATCCCAGGGATCACACCTGTGTTGCCTGCATTGGCAGGTGGATTCTTTATGACCGAGCCACCTGGGAAGCCTTCGGATAGAGATCAGAGATGCTGCTAAATGTCCTGTAGTGCATAGGACATCCCCCAGGAAAAAAGAATTATCTGGCCTCAAAATGTTAGTGGTGCTGAGGCTAAGAGTCCCTGCTATAGAAGTTTGCAAGGTCAGCATGTGTCCAGGGAAGTTGGCGCGTTGCTAGGAGGGTGCTCCAGGGTGTCACTTACCTGGTAACCTTATCACGGATTGGAGTCAGCTGTCTCAGACTTGCAACTTCAGAAACTCAGGTGTTCCAGAGCTGAATAAATAAACTTCCGTTTGCTTTACTAAGTTCCACTCTTTAAATAGAAGTGGTGGACAGAGTGGACACTTGCATCAGCTGCATAGCTTATTTGCTCTGTGTTGACAGGGAACCTGGGAACTGAAATCACCAGCAGGTGCCTCAAGGAGCTGAGAGTCAGAACAAGGGGAGATTTGGGGGTATGTAATGATATCTGAGACTCTGAGCTCTGGAGACTTAAAACCCCACTCAAGATATCTCATATCAGTGTTGGAGATGCTGTGTCTTCAGGATAAAACTCTTCTCCTGTAGAAAGTGCTGGAATGGGTCTTGGCAACCAATTTTGATTTTTGACAATTTCTTTCTCTGCTTCCATTGCTGATCGTCTGCCTTTCATTATCCGTATTGATTCTTTTAATTAATTTACTCTTTAGTCTTGTTGGTTTGGGGGAGAGGAATTGGCTAAAACCAAAAACAAAAACCTGTCAAATGTCATTGTATAACAGAGACAATTAATTTGAAGATTGATATTAGGACACTGTCCCTAACTGCAGGCTTCTCAATCTTGTGGGTGGCGCTGAAGTGACAACATTTCAGAAGAATGTGAACAGGGCAGTGACAGGTGCTCTCAGCATTCTCTACAAACACAGAGGACACAGACCTAGGCTGCAATATCACTTGGAGTGTCTGCTTTAAGTTCTCAGGCACTGGTTTTAAAGTTGAATTTTGGGAGAGCAACATTATTCCTGTGATTCTCTGGGAGAATGATGCAGGGCATTGTTATCAGTCTTGTGTACCATCTGCTCGTCCATTTGATGCTCCTCGTTCTGTTCCAAGATTGGATGTCAGGCCTCCAGGTGATGAAAGAGTCCGATCTGCCACTTAATCTTCACCTTTCCCCTTTCAGTATTGGAGACGGTCATCGTGTTCATTTTTGAAAGCTATAGTCAACCCAGCAGGAGATACAGCCAGGCTGGATGGGGGCCCAAGGATGCCACCAAGGGTCTCCCTTTGTCCTGGGAAGAGAGGAATTCTGTGGAGGCTGGAGATACTTGAATGAGCTTGATATGTTTTGCCAGGATCCTACTGAATCACTCAACAAAGTCAGAAACCAGCATAAGTGCAAAATCACAAATGCTCCAGTTTTTTATTTTTTTTATTTTTGAACAGTTGCACATAGATAGGGATGATGGGAACATAGAAACAGAACCTTTGGTGGGATTGTTCAGCAGGAAGAGGGGAATGTGTCAGATGTACACATTTTTCTTCCTCTCAAACCTGCTGGTTTGGGCCATGTTTGCCCTCTCTCCCAATCCTTCCTTAATTTTCCCCAAAGGCTAGAAGAGGATCTTGATTTTCTATACTCATTGAAATCAGGCAGACCTACCTGAGCTTGAATCCCATCTCTGGTACTCACAGGTGTGGAGCTTTGGGCAAACAGTGTCTTTGAGCCTCAGTGTTCCACCAGTAAAATAGGAAGGTTCCTGGTGTGTTGTAGGGACTCAGAAAATGCTAGTTATCATTTTACATGGAGAGGTCACACCTAGTGTATGAATGCCGTAAGCAGGGGGTGAACTGACATAAATTCACATCAGTTCAGTTCAGGTCAGTCACTCAGTAGTGTCCGACTCTTTGCAACTCTATGGACTGCAGCATGCCAGGACTCCCTGTCCATCACCAACTCCTGGAGTTTACTCAAACTCATGTCCATTGAGTCGGTGATGCCATCCAACCATCTCATCCCCTGTCATCCCCTTCTTCTCCTGCCTTCAATCTTTCCCAGCATCAGGGTCTTTTCCAATGAGTCAGTTCCTTGCATCAGGTGGCCAAAGTATTGGAGTTTCAGCTTCAACATCAGTCCTTCCAATGACTATTCAGAACTGATTTCCTTGAGGATTGACTGGGTGGATCTCCTTGCAGTCCAAGGGACTCTCAAGTCTTCTCCAACACCAAAGTTCAAAAGCATCAATTCTTTGGCACTCTTTCAGTGTCCAGTTCTCACATCCATACATGGCCACTGGAAAAAACATAGCCTTGACTAGATGAACCTTTGTTGGCAAAGTAATGTCTCTGCTTTTTAACATGCTCTCTAGGTTGGTCATAACTTTTCTTCCAAGGAATAAGTGTCTTTTAATTTCATGGCTGCAGTCACCATCTGCAGTGATTTTGGAGCCCAAGAAAATAAAATCTGCCACTGTTTCCACTGTTTCCCCATCTATTTGCCATGAAGCGATGGGCCTGGATGCCATGATCTTAGTTTTCTGAATGTTGAGCTTTAAGTCAACTTTTTCACTCTCCTCTTTCATTTTCATCAAGAGGCTCTTTAGTTCTTCTTCACTTTCTGCCATAAGGGTGGTGTCATCTGCATATCTGAGGTTATTGATATTTCTCCCAGCAATCTTGATTCCAGCTTGTGGTTCATCCAGCCCAGTGTTTCTCATGATGTCCTCTGCCTATAAGTTAAATAAGCATGGTGACTATATACAGCCTTGATGTACTCCTTTTCCTATTTGGATCTAGTCTGTTGTTCCATGTTCAGTTTTAACTATTGCTTCCTGAACCGCATACAGATTTTTCAAGAGGCAGGTCAGGTGGTCTGGTATTCCTATCTCTTTCAGAGTTTTCCACAGCTTGTTGTGATCCACACAGTCAAAGGCTTTGGCATAGGCAATAAAGCAGAAATAGATGTTTTTCTGGAACTCTCTTGCTTTTTTGATGATCCATCAGATGTTGGCAATTCCTTTGCCTTTTCTAAAACCAGCTTGAACATCTGGAAGTTCACGGTTCATGTATTGCTGAAGCCTGGCTTAGATAATTTTGAGCATTACTTTGCTAGATGAGTGCAATTGTGTGGTAGTTTGAGCATTCTTTGGTATTGCCTTTGGGATTGGAGTGAAAACTGACCTTTTCCAGTCCTGTGGCCACTGCTGAGTTTTCTAAATTTGCTGGCATGTTGAGTGCTGCACTTTCACAGCATCATCTTTTAGGCTTTGAAATAGCTTAACTGGAATTCCATCACCTCCACTAGCTTTGTTCATAGTGATGCTTCCTAAGGCCCACCTGACTTCACATTCCAGGATGTCTGGCTCTAGGTGAGTGATTACACCACTGTGATTATCTGGGAAGATCATCGTGAAGATCTTTTTTGTATAGTTCTTTTGTGTATTCTTGCCACCTCTTCTTAATATCTTCTGCTTCTGTTAGGTCCATACCATTTCTGTTCTTTATTGAGCCCATCTCTGCATGAAATGTTCCTTTGGTATCTCTAATTTTCTTGAAGAGGTTTCTAGTCTTTCCCATTCTATTGTTTTCTTCTATTTCTTTGCACTGTTCACTGAGGAAGGCTTTCTTATTCCTCCTTGCTATTCTTTGGAACTCTGCATTCAAATAAGACTGAGATAGAACTATGTTTGAGCATCTCCTGTGGAGGTACGGATCGGCAGTGGTCTGCCGCAGGGACAGGGGCTCTGGGTGTGGGTATGGCATAAGTCCTCTTGGACGAGGTCGCCATTAACCCCAGTATAGAGCTGCCAGAACTTACATAAATTCATATAGAGAAGAATTGACTGATTTTACGTGTTTTCCAAAAACCTAGTCTTTTGGACATAAATCATGGTGAGGGGAAATGAGGCAAGGTGCAAGAATTCTGATTTTCAGGGAAAGAAGAGAGAAAAAGACAGCCTAGGATGTTGTTCATGCAGCAGACATTGATACCCACTGGGCACCAGTTTCTGTAAAAATGATACATTTGGGTAAGGTCACAGTCTGTCTCTGGACCAGCTCCGTCCTGAGAAGGTGATGAGCCAGTGCGGAGCAGTGCTGAGGTTTCTCAGAAGTGCTGAATAGCCTAAGGACTTTGTTGATTTTTTTTCTTCAGTAGTTAATGTAGTCATATCAAAGCTGTTTGTAGTTGGTTAATTATCTCCTAGCCAGATTAATCTTACCTTCCTTTAAAATGTGCTGCTTTTGGAAAGGTGTCTGTTAGGGAAAGAAGCCTATATTTGTGTGCTGTACCCTTTCTAAAAGGCACGACGTTTCTACATTTCATGTGGAACACAAATATCTGAGACTAACCCTTTGAGGTGCTGCTGGGAGGCCGTGGAGGAGGAGGAGGAGGAGGAAGACGAAGATGAGGAGGAGGAGGGGGAGGACGGTAAGGGGGAGGAGGGAGAGAATAAGGAAGAGGAGAAGGTGGAGGGGGGAGGGGGGAAAGGAGGAGAAGGGAGAGGGGGGAAAGGAGGAGAAGGGGGAGGGGGAGGACCGTGAGGGGGAGGAGGGGGAGAATTAGGAGGAGGTGGAGGGGGAGATGAGAGGGGGAGGAGGCGAAGGGCGGAAGGAAAGGAGGAGGAGGCTAGCTCCTGAATTTTATTTATCTGTGTTGAAATTTCTCTACCTCTTTGCCAAGGGTCCCAATCACAGAAGTTCAGTGTGGGTAGAGCTGCACTTTTTCTGTATCCTTCCTCGTTGTCATCTCTATTAGAGGTGGAAATTTGCTGCAGGGTTGCTCTGGCCCTTGTGGGACCGGCTTGTGGTTCCTGCTTTGCTTCCCACCCCGTTGCGCCCTGGATGTTGGTAGGACACCTCCACGTGTCTGTTCTTTGGTTTGGGTCCTGTGGGCTCCGAGATGGGGGAGAGGGCCGGCGCTGCATCTCGTCTGTAATCCCAGTGCCCGGATAACATCAGGTAGCGCTTCGGCTATGATGAAAGTTTGCAGTGACTGACACAGCTGGAAGCTTGCCTTTCACTTCTTTCTGAAGCTCAGGATCAATCCTTTCTTCTTTATCTTCCCCATTTCCCCTTTGAACTTAGCATTGATTGGGAAACATGAAAATCGATAGGTAGATGCTTAGATACTACCATGGGAAAGCACCACCATGAGGCAAGGCTTACCTTGTTGGTAAGTAAAGTTTGTTGTTTTTTTTTTTGGCTTTCTTTAATTTATTCAGAGAGAAAAAATGAAGTTTATCCTCTTATTTTCATATTAACTCTCCCTCATACATAACACACACACACACACACACACACACACACACACACACACACACACACACGCGCGCGCGCGCGCGCGCGCGCGCATTAACTAGAGAACTTTGATCTAGCATGTGTAGTCATTTCTGATCTGCAGAAGACGACAGTGACCAATGAAGCAACAGTGAATTTGGCCAGCCTTTGAAACCTGTTGATTTCAAATTAGAGAAGCAGTATTCATTCTATTACTGCAGTCACACTCAAAACTTGGTCTCTAATATGGATTAAAGGTATTCAATTAGAAGTTTACAAATATGTTGTTGTTGTTTAGTTGCCAAGTCATATCTGACTCTTTGTGACACCATGAACTGCAACAAGCCAGGCTTCCTTGTCCTTCACTATCTCCTGGAGTTTGCTCAAACTCATGTCCACTGAGTTGGTGATGCCTTCCCACCATCTCATCCCCTGTCACCACCCCCTTCTCCTGCCCTCAATCTTTCCCAACATCAGGGTCTTTTTATAAGTATATCCTTGATGAATTAGCTAGGAAAATGATACTCCTGGAAGAAACAGTGTGGGAGGTGAGTGACTAACGTCCTAATTCTAGGACCTATGTTATGGATGTTTTATTGGCCTTGGTGTCAGTGGAGATGCCCCAGGTGTCCACTTCAGTCAAGATCTGAGTCCTGGAGCCTGAAAGTGGTTGAGGATCACTTTGTGATGTCTCTATAGCTATGTGACCAAGGGGAGTGATGGGTTCCTGGGAATTTGACTGGGCTCTATGATAGGAGTCTAATTAGTAAAATGCCCAGAGGATTGAGTCTGCAATAAAACTTTTTGGATGTGTTTTCTCCTTGGAGTTACAACATGACTGATATTTTCTTCTGCAGGTGAGAGTGATTTCCCAGCGATTGCTTCAGCCGCTGCAACCAGAGAACAGGATTCTTTTTGGCCGCTAAATGCCTCTGTACCCCACACTTGCCAGTGAAGGGAGAAGGCCGGAGCTTCTTGGATGATGATGGACATTCCGCTGGGCAGGATGAGGGCAGAGTGTGTGACATCAACACCACAAGGGTAAGAGCTGCCTGTCTGGTGTTTTCTCTGATGCCAGCATTTACCAAAGGAAGAGGAGAAAAACCTAGTGACAGAAATGAGGGTTAAACATCCAGGAGACTCTTCTGTTTGTAAAAATCCATGGGGCAGTTGGGGTAGATGACTGAGGAAGGAGGGGAGACAGCAGGCCTGGAAGGACACAGCAGGTCAACTTTGGAAGATCCTGTTGTCCATGTGGCCCACCCCCTTTTGTGGTTTTAGTTCAGACTTGAGGAAGTGACACTCCATACTGTGACAAGGCTCCATTTGTGTTAGCCTGGCCTGAAATGACTGCTCTGGTGCTGGAGCTGAGAAGAATCTCATTCTGGTCCCAGATTGAGGACTTATTGGCAGTACTGGGCCTGGAGATACATTTTTGCTTGAGCTATATTGGTGGCTCAGATGGTAAAAGAATCTGCCTCCAGTTCAGGAGACCCAAGTTTGATCCCTGGGTTGAGAGGATCCACTGGAGAAAGAAATGGCAACCCTCTCCAGTATTCTTGACTGGGAAATCCCATGGACAGAGGATCTTGGTGGGCTGCAGTTTATGGGGTCCCAAAGAATTGGACACAACTGCACAACTGACACTTCCTATAGTGTTAAAAACTTTTTGGATAAATTCTGATTAATGTTGAGATATCCCACGTAAAAATTAGGATTTCTGGGTTTCCCAGGAACACTGTAAGATACACCCAGATTGGCCTTCTGTTCTCAAAAAGGACTCATGCTGAGTAGCCTTTGTCTCTGAGATAAGCCTGGGTGGTTCACCACAGTCCCAACCAGCCCACTTCATTTGTGTAGCTTGTTCGGTTGTTTGGTCACTGGAGGCATGTCATTTCACCATGCCTGATCTACAGCCTTCTGCTAGCTCTTTCACAAAAACAGTGTTTTTGTTTTTTTGTTTTTTAAAAACAGTTTACAGAAAAATTGTGCAGAAATTGCTGAGTTCCCATGTATACCCTCCCCTTATCCACACAGTTCATCCTACTTTTAAGATCTTGCCTTGGTGCAGTGTTTATTACAATTGATAACCAATACTGACATATTATTATTGACTTAAGTCCATAGTGCATATTAGGGTTCACTCTTGGTGTGGAACTGTCTATGGGTTTTGACAAACATATAGTGGCATGTATGGACCATCACAGCATCATATAGGATAGTTTCACTGTCCCCAAATGCTCTGTGCTCAATCTGTTCACAGTGATAGTTTTTATTGATTCTTCCAGATCAAAATGAGTATCTTTCACTAGACCATGGGCAGTACTTAGCATAAGGGGCTGGAGCTGTGGTGATGACAAGACATGGTCCCTGCATGGAAAAGCTTGGAGTCTGGTGACAGTAATGGTCAGAGTTGTGGAGGATAAAGAGAACTATAAATGCAATAAAGAGAAGGGTAAAGAGGGTAAAGATAACTATAAGGATATAAAGATAACTAAGGATAAAGAGATCTATAAAGGCACTGTAATCCCTTGGGAGTGGGGCAGTGCAGATAAAAATGCACCTGAAAGGCTATGGAAGAAGGAGAACAGAGCTGGGAATTAAGGGCAGGGGGAATGATTCATGTGGTGCAGATGCATTCAGTGCTCCAGCACTCCACCTCTGGACCTCATCACGTCACCCTGACAACAGTCTTTAGGGTCTTCTCCAGTGAGTTGGCTCTTCACATCAGGTGGCCAGCTGTCTGCATGAGGGTTCCTCTCTGTAATGTGACTCAGTTGGAGATGTGATGAGGTAGCTACTGGAGAGTTAAGTCTCCTGTCTTGTGGCAAAGTCCATATTTTTCCACTTTCCGGTTGAATATCTTTCACCTCTGGTTCTTTCCTTTTTACAAATAGGACAGATTTCTGGCTTTTGGGTTCACTGAATTAGCCTTCTAAAGCAACTCTCCTGCTTGGAGATGAGCTGGGTGAGTTACAGGGATCCCTGGAGTTTGCAGAGGGAGTCAGCCATTCTAAATGGAATCCGGAGGAAATGAGCACCTCTCTAGTATGACTGTCCAGATGAAGGTGGCAAGAGAGAGAAAGGAGTAAGTAGGGGCAGGAACAAGGAGGTAGGGGGGCTCACCGTTTTTTTTTTTTTTTTTTTTTGAGTTCTACCTATTTATTGCTACCAACCCATCTCCCTCCACCCCCCTCAAAATGCGTGTGTGCTCAGCCTTGTGACTGCATGGACTACAGCCCTACCAGGCTTTTTTGTCCATGGATTTTCCAGGCAAGGATACTGGATTCGGTTGCCGTTTCCTTCTCCAGTTCAGTTCAGTTCAGTTCAGTCGCTCAGTCGTGTCTGACTCTTTGCGATCTCATGAATCAGCGCAGCACGCCAGGCCTCCCTGTCCATCACCAACTCCCGGAGTTTACTTAAACTCATGCCTTCGAGTCGGTGATGCCATCCAGCCATCTCATCCTCTGTCATCCCCTTCTCCTCCTGCCCCCAATCCCTCCCAGCATCAGGGTCTTTTCCAATGAGTCAACCCTTCTCATGAGGTGGCCAAAGTATTGGAGTTTCAGCTTCAGCATCAGTCCTTGCAATGAACACCCAGGACTGATCTCCTTCAGGATGGACTGGTTGGATCTCCTTGCAGTCCAAGGGACTCTCAAGTCTCCAACACCACAGTTCAAAAGCATCAATTCTTTGGCGCTCAGCTGTCTTCACAGTCCAACTCTCACATCCATGCATGACCACTGGAAAAATCATAGCCTAGACCAGACGGACCTTTGTTGGCAAAGTAATGTCTCTACTTTTTAATATGCTATCTAGGTTGGTCATCACTTTCCTTCCAAGGAGTAAGCATCTTTTAATTTCATGGCTGCAGTCACCATCTGCAGTGATTTTGGAGCTCAAAAAAAATAAAGTCTGACACTGTTTCCACTGTTTCCCCATCTATTTCCCATGAGGTGATGGGACCAGATGCCATGATCTTAGTTTTCTGAATGTTGAGCTTTAAGTCAACTTTTTCACTCTCCTCTTTCACTTTCATCAAGAGGATTTTTAGTTCCTCTTCGCTTTCTGCCATAAGGGTGGTGTCATCTGCATATCTGAGGTTATTGATATTTCTCCTGGCAATCTTGGTTCCAGCTTGTGCTTCTTCCAGCCCAGCGTTTCTCATGATGTACTCTGCATATAAGTTAAATAAGCAGAGTGACAATATACAGTCTTACGTACTCCTTTGCCTATTTGGAACCAGTCTGTTGTTCCATGTCCAGTTCTAACTGTTGGTTCCTGACCTGCATACAGGTTTCTCAAGAGGCAGGTCAGGTGGTCTGGTATTTCCATCTCTTGAAGAATTTTCCATAGTTTATTGTGATCCACACAGTCGAAGACTTTGGCGTAGTCAATAAAGCAGAAATAGATGTTTTTCTGGAACTCTCTTGCTTTTTCGACGATCCAGCAGATATTGGCAATTTGATCTCTGGTTCCTCTGCCTTTTCTAAAACCAGCTTGAACATCTGGAAGTTCATGGTTCATGTATTGCTGAAGCCTGGCTTGGAGAATTTTGAGCATTACTTTACTATCTCCAGGGGACTCTTATCTTACTCTCTTATTTTTGAAATAAGATTTTACATGTATCTTATGCTTTGTGTTTTCAGAAGACTTTTGTGTTTGTTATCGTATCATCAAAGTGTGTACATCATCTTTTATTGATCAAGAACCTCCCATCCAAGGTCACAGACCTGGGAAGTGGCACTTCAGGCACAAGTTTTCAGAGTCTTAACCTTGTCTTCTTTTCTTTAGGTGCTTCTGATAGTTCAGCCTGGATAAGGGGACCTAGTGGATTGATTTCTTTCAGTGCAACAATTAAAAGTTGGGTTTGGGTTATGAATCTTCTGAATTAGGGTGACCAGGGACCTATGCCACCAGTGTGTTGTGAGCTGCACGTAATGCTGTGGGAACACGGATGTGGAAGAGACCAGGAGGGAGTTTCCTTGCTCTGCTTGGCCAGTGGGACTCACTTTACATCCAGGCTTCCTCATGGGCTGGGAAGAGCCATTTGGAAGGCTACTGGGGGGACTGGCTCCACTTAGAAGCCTCTGGATACCCAGGAAATGCTGATCCCTGCAAACAAAGACTTAAATCTAGAAGGCTCTTTGAGGCTTTATGTGGCCTGCACATTGGCTCTGGGCATGTCCTTCTAGGTGTCTCATAAAGAACTATTTCTTTCTCAGGATTGTGCTGTAAAAAGACACTCTGATCCACAAAGATCTGAATCAAGGACCACTAGCATCTCCATTTCCAAATCCACAGTCAAGGTGGACCATGCAATGCCTCTGACATTTCATTACACTTTTTGTTCCTCTGTGACCCAACACTGACTTCTGATTTTCTTTTCCTTACATGCTACCCACCCCAGTGCATGGGGAGCTTGCTCTGAGAGAAGGTCCTCACCAGGGAAGGCTCCTGCTGAGAGGATGCTCAATACTTGGGTGTGGATGGAATTTAGGTTTTCACTTCTGTTTACATTTGTTTCATTTTATTTGGAATATTCTCACACAGCATGGCTGGAAATAGAATTTAACATGATAGTAAAGAATCCGCCCACAGTGCAGGAGACCAGGGTTCGATCCCTGGGTTGGGAAGATCCTCTGGAGGAGGGCATGGCAACCCACTCCAGTATTCTTGCCTAGAGGATTCCCATGGATGGAAGAGCCTGGTGGGCTAGAGTCCATGAGATCACACAGAGTTGGATATGACTGATCGACTAAGCACAGCACAGCACCCTTTTAAAAAACATATATGATTTTTCTTTGAAAGTCAATAGAATGAAATACAGCTTTTCCAGATGATTATTCCATAAAGATGGCATTATTAATGCAGAAAAATGCCCCCCTCTTCTCCCTCGATGATAGAACTAATGTAGATTTTGAACAAGTGGGAAGGACAGAAGAATCTAGGGCATTTTTGTTTGTTTGTTTGTTTACTTTTATGGAATTGATTTTAAAGAGTGGTTCTGCCCAATAAAGCAAGTAGAAGTGGCTTGTATTTGTTATGCCTTTCTTACTTTTTTGAGCAAATCAAGTGCGTTATCAAAGCCACCTATGCACATGTGTGCATGAACATGTGTCAACCTTTAAAAGACACAGTTTTGAGAGCATTTATAAAGTGAGTTTGAGAGCATGAAGCAGAGAGAGTGGTAAGAGGTTAATGGCTTTGGAAAGGCTTTATAGATGCCACTTGGAGAGAAGTAGATCAACGTGGTGTTTAGTTTAAGCTGCCAGAGAATATCTTGGATTTTCGACATCTTTTTTCTTTCTTTTCAATCTTACAATCACCATGAGTAATTTGTGTTGATAGTAGGCAGGAGGATTGATGCAATGAAGTGAAGCTCTTGAGGAAGAAAATGAAAATAGCACTTGAGTTTTCTACCTCATGGCCAGAAGCCTTTGGTACACATAGATGTGCCTGATCAGAGACCGCATGTATCCTTGACATGCTAGTACCAAATCCCTTACCAGAGTATATAGCATTCTTTATTGAGGCTGACTGATAAAATATATAAAATTGAAGACCAATCAGTTAAAGACCTTCCTCCTTCCAGTTAAAAAAGTTAAATGTTTGAAGCATAGTGGAAAAAGTTTGCCCTATAAATCTGTATAATGTTGGCTAAATCCTGAGCCTCAGGTTTCTCTATTTGCGACATGGGGTATAAGATCTACCGCTAGGACTGCGGGAGAAGTAAACGGAGTCATTCATTCAATGATAATTACTCATTGCTTATACTGAGGTACTACGTGAGTTGCTGGGAATTAAAGGGTGCACAATAATGTATATAAAACGTGTATCACAGTGCATAGCCACACAAGGTACTTAGTAGATTTTTCTTAAAACATTGTTTGATGGAGAATTTTAATATGTACAAAAAAAGAGAGAATAATTTGTTAAATTCCTCTATACCTGTCACTCAGCTAAAATAATTGTCATAATTATTAATTCATAGCCATCTTGTATGATCAGTGACTCCTCCCTCTCCTCCCAACCCCACACCAATGAATTATTTTGAAGTAAATTTTCAATGCAGTAAAAATTTATCCATAAAATCTTAGCATATATGTCCAAAAGATAAAGGTTTTTTTAGAGCACAATTACAATACCATTAACACATTGAAAAATTGAACAATTATAGTTTTACGTTATCAAGTGTCTAGTTTCGTGTTCAGATACTCCTGATTTTCATATATATATTTTTGAAAGAATTTGGCTAGCTTGAATCAGTATCCACACAAGCCACACACTGAATCTATTTGATGTGTCATTTATTTGATCCATCATTTGTCCTGTATAATTTCCCACAGTCTCGTTTTTGCTGATTGCATCCCTATAGTATCTTTGAACATGTTCCTCTGAAATATCCTATTTGATTTTAACTGTTAGACCTAGAGCTAGATCAAATTTATGTCTTATTTTATTTTTTGGCTGGGATAGTTTAGAATTGTGTATGTGTTTGCATCAGGAGGCACATTCTGTCCTGTCTCTTTTTGTTACACTGGCTTGAGCAGTGAGTTCAGGTATTGTTCCTCTGAACTAACCATTGTGGAATTCCCTATTCAGTTTTTAACTGGGTTTTAGCAGCCGTTTATGAGCACACTCAGGTCTGTTATTTTATTATGAGTTGCACAATGGTGAGATTTTAATTCTATCATTCCTTCACTGTTTTCCAAATTGGTCATACCATTTTCCACTACAACTCATTATGCTTGAAGATTCTGATTTCTCTGCATCGTCACAAACACTTACTGCGTTATAACATAAGACTTGTATTATTACTTTTTGATTCTATCCATCCTAGTTGTGTGAAATGGTATCTCACTGTGACTCTGACTTGTGTTTCCTAGTGAACAATGATGTTGAACATCTTTTCATGTGTTTTTTTGCCATTTATATATCTTCGAAGAAATATCCGAAAGATCCTTTGCCCAATTGTCTTTTTACTGTTTTAAGTTTTTTTATTTTTTATTTTTTAAATCTATTCTGGATTCTAGACTCCTATTAGATCTATCAAGTCAAGTCAAGTGTTAGTCACTCAGTTGTGTCTGACTCTTTTCGACCTCTTGGACCACCAGGCTCCTCTGTCCATGGAATTCTCCAGGCTAAGAATTCTGGAGTGGGTTGCCATTCCCTTCTCCAGTGGATCTTCCTGACCCAGGGATTGAACTCATTTTCTCCTGCATTGGAGGCAGATTCTTTACCATCTGAGTGAGCCCCAGCAAAGCCCAATACTTGCAAATATTTTCTCCTAATTTATGGGCAGTTTTGCTCAGGATTTCCAAATTCCCCTTCGTAAGAGTTTCCCTCCATTTTGTTTTCCGGATTGCAGTGTGCAGAAGTAACTGCTTCCCCACATACTTAGTAGAGTATGTAGCTCAATTTTTGTATTTTTTTCCCATTTTGGTATTAGATATGATTTGTTGTTGGTTAGTCGCTAAGTCATGTCCGACTCTTTGTGACCCAATGGTCTGAAGCCCTCCAGGCTCCTCTGTCCATGGGATTTCCCAGGCAAGAATACTTGAGTGGGTTGCCATTTCATTCTTCAGGGGATCTTCCCGACCCAGGGATTGAACTCACGTCTCCTGCTTGGCAGGTGAATTCTTTACCACTGAACCACCTGGGAAGCCCATTAGATATGATACTGCTCCGTAATTTTAATGTGCGTTTATCTTGCTTTGAGCAAGGTAGAACATTGTTTTCCTGTTTTAAGATCCATTGACATTTTTTTGGTAAACTGTCTATTCATATCTGGCCCGTTTTTCTATATTGTTTTTTTTTCTTCTCTGTCTAAAGCCTTTTATATGCTAGGTATATTAACCACTTGTCTGTGATATAAGTGGCAGATATTTTTTTAACATTGCTTATGGCATGGTTTTCTATACCAAAATTTTACTTGTATATAATCAAAACTTTTTTTTTTGTATTTTTAGTCAAAATTAAAGAGATTTGTCTCACTTATAGAGGAATTGACCCAAATCTTTATTTAGTATGTGTATAATTCTCTCTCTAAATATGGTTCACACTATATGTATATTATATACATTCCTTTATAGGTACATTTACATATAGCTTCATGTATAAAATATATATAACTATATATAAGGTATACTATAAGTATATATTAAATATATATATGAATGTATAAATATACCTTTGACACATAGTATTTTCTGAATGGGGGTGAACAATGCTGTTAAATGCTGGTGTGAATATAGCAGTCTTGCAAATGTTCATCATCTGCTTTCCTTACTTACCTCTTCGAGTGGGTGGACCAGCACACTGCCGAGCAGGGAGCCCTAGCTTGAGTTTTGCTCTAACCCTTAATAGCTGTGTGATGCCCATCTCTTCTAATCCTGCTTCCTCACCTGCAAAATCTCAAGGTAATAGTGAGGAGCAGATGATACAAGGACTGATTGTAATTGGCCAGGGACTAGCTTCATGTAAGGGAAACTTGCTAGTTTATAAAGGTGAGGTCTTCCCTGCTCTCCACAGGCTGCTGTGGGCCAGACGTAGCCAGAAACCAACAATGTACCCTGGCAGCCATGATGTAGAGAATCTCATCTTGTCCTCTGAGTGGAAGCATTTGATCTGATATAGAGATGCTTTCTTTTTTCTCTCCTCTGAAAGTCCCATAATGAGAGATCCCTGGTTTTATGATATGTGTCGCTATTGTGGTTAGGATTTGTGGAATGGGGGCTTCCCTGGTGGCTCAGGTGGTAAAGAATTTGCCTGCCAAGCAGGAGACCCAGGTTTGACCCCTGGGTTGGGAAGATTCCCCTGGAGGAGGGAATGGCAACCCACTCCACTATTTTTGCCTGGAGAATTCCATGGACAGAGGAGTCTGGCAGGCTATAGTCCATGGGGTCAAAAAGAGTTGGACATGACTGAGCGACTAACACTTTTTGTGGAATGCGTGGACCTCAGAACAGGCTCCTTTTTATTGGCATAGAGTGAATACAAAGCAAGGAGGACAGAACAGGAAGATGGCTATTATGGTTGATAACAATGTTCTTTTGAAAAGTGGTTTTGGAACAGTTGGGAAATGGATGGCACACTCTCTGATTATGAGACTGACTTCAGCAGGTTGTATCATGAAAGGAGACTGTGGCTTTCAACCATTGTGGGGTTCCAGGAAAGCCAAGGAGATAAAAAATAATCCACCAGAAGAAAATGTCCATGAAACCCTTAATGCTAGCTTAGCTAAAACTCGTTCCTTGGAACATTTTACTCTTGTACTTGCCATGAACATAAGCCTGCTTTCAGAGATCTGAGGTTCCATAAATATTTGGACCACGCCATGAGGTCTGATTTAGGCCTTTCAAAGAAGATCTCTAACTAAAAATAGAAAGCTGAGGCAGGAAAAAAATCATGTCTTTCAGAGAGGTCAGCACATCTGTGAAGTGTTTTGCTATGCCAGGCTGTGGTCTCTGGTTTCACGGGAACATTGTCAGTGCTGGTACGTCCAGAGCAAATGGAGCAAATAGCCTTGTATTCTCTCCCACAGTGAGCTTCCTCCTAGGGTGGATGGCAGAGGGCTGAGTTTTCAGACTGTGTTCTCTGGAGTGTCCTTTTCAGAGGTGGAATCTCTTGTCTCGCTGACAGCTTTGTCTCTTTGTAAACATAAGGACAAGAAATTCCTACCTGACCTTTATGTTTCCTCTAATGATGTCATCTGGTTGTGCAGAGTTGAAAACACATCTTCCTTTTGACTTTCTTCTTCCTTATCTTTTTCTTCCAGTCAATGACCAAGTCCTCTTGATTCTACTTTATTTTTTGTTAAGTCACTAAGTCGTGTTCGACCCTTTGCAACCCCATGAACTTCAGCATACCAGCCTTCCCTGTCCTTCACTGTCTCCTGGAGCTTGCTCAAACTCATATCCATTGAGTCAGTGATGCTATCCAACCATGTCATCCTCTGTCACCCCCTTCTCCTCCTGCCTTCAGTCTTTCTCATCATCAAGGTCTTTTCCAATGAGTCAGCCCTTCACATCAGATTGCCAAAGTATTGGAGCTTCCGCTTCAGCATCAGTCCTTCCAATGAATATTCAGGTTTGATTTCCTTTAAGATTGATGGGTTTGATCTCCTTGCTGTCCAAGGGACTCTCAAATCTTCTCCAGCACCACAGTTCAAAAGCATCAATTCTTTGGCGATCAGCTTTCTTTATGGACCAGCTCTCACATCCATACATGACTACTGGAAAAACCATAGCTTTGACTATATGGCCCTTTGTTGGCAAAGTGACATCTCTGCTTCTTAGTACCCTGTCTAGGTTTATCATTGCTTTTCTTGAAAGAAGCAAGTGTCTTTTAATATTGTGGCTACAGTCACCATCTGCAGTGATTTTGTAGCCTAGGAAAATAAAATCTGTCACTGTTTCCACTTTTTACCTTTCTATTTGCCATGAAGTGATGGGACTGAATGTTATGATCTTAGTTTTTTGAATGTTGAGCTTTAAGTCAGTTTTTTTACTCTCCTCTTTCACCTTCATCAAGAGGCTCTTTAGTTTCTCTTCACTTTCTGCCATTAAAGTGGTATCGTCTGCATGTCTGTGGTTATTGATATTTCTCTTGACAGTCTTGATTCCAGTTTGTGAGTCATCCGGCCTATCATCTTGTATGATGCATTCTGTATATAAGTTAAATAAGCAGAGTGACAATATACAGCATTGATATGCTCCTTTCCCAATTTTGAACTAGTCCATTGTTCCTTGTCCAGTTCTAACTGTTCCTTCTTGTCCTGCATACAGGTTTCGCAGGAGGGCAGGTAAGGTGATCTGGTATTCCCATGTCTTTAAGAATTTTCCACAGTTTGTTGTGATCCACACAGTCAAAGGCTTTAGCATGGTAAATGAAGCAGAAGTAGATGTTTTTTTTGGGATTCCCTTGCTTTTTCTATGATCCAGTGGATGTTGGCAATTTGATCTCTGATTCCTCTTGCCTTTTCTAATCCTGCTTGAACATCTGGAAGTTCTATGTTTACATACTGCTGAAGCCTAGCTTGGAGAATTTTGAGCATTACCTTACTAGCATGTAAAATGAGTGCAGTCTATGATAATTTGAACATTCTTTGGCATTGCCTTTCTTTGGGATTGGAATGAAAACTGACCTTTTTCCAGTTCTGTGGCCACTGCTGAGTTTTTCAAATTTGCTGGCATATTGAGTGGAGCCCTTTCACAGCTATAAACTTCTTAAATTTGTCACCTCCTCTTTGTACACACCACTGCTGTCTAAGTTTGCATCCTCTCACCTGTTCTGTTGTAACCCAACCTCCTTAGCCCCAGTCATTTCTGCCAACAGTCTTCTATCTTGCTGTCAGTGGGGTCTTTCTAAGTTATAGTCACAAATACAGCCATGTGTACTTATTGATTAAGGTGATTTAGCAATCTTATCTATAGGATCAAGTCCAGACTCTTTATTTTATTTTATTTTTTTAAATATACTTTTTTGATGTGGACCATTTTTAAAGTAAGTGAATTTTGTTACAGTAGTGCTTCTCTTTTATGTTTTGTTTTTTCTTGCCACAAGGCATGTGGGATCTTAGCTCCTCAACCAGGGATCCAGCCTGCACAACCTGCATCAGAAGGCGAAGTCTTAGTCCCTGGACCACCAGGGAAGTCCCATGTCTAGACTCTTTAGATTGATTCACAATTCTCCTCACAGTCTGACTTATCCCCACCTTTTGATGTCCAATGTTGGGAATGTCCTTTGCTCCCATTGCTCAGCTCAGATTAAACCTTTAACATTTACTTGAATAGAACCTCTGCTATGAAGCTTCTCCAGACAGAGGTCATTGGTGTTTTCCCAGTTACCCCAAGGATGCTTGACTCACTTCGGTCATAATACTACCTACATTGGGTTATTGGATTATAATAAGGAAAAAAAACAGAGAGGGGTGGGAGGGATATGTGTGTAGTGTACATAGCATGGGCTTTGGAGTTTATCAACCTGTGTTTAAATCATGGCTTTACCATTTGCTTATCTTGTGATCTTGGACTTAATTTCTCTGAGTGTTTATTTTCCTATATGCCTACTGTGTAGTACTGAAAGGATGAAATCACATGATATATGAAAAAATTTATTAGTACTTGGTTGGAATTCAGTACACGACAGTCTCCTACCTTTCTTTTATTTGCATCATCAGCTCTGAGGAATCAGGATTGTATTGGATGATGGTCAAAACCTATTATTTTCTCTCTGAGAAATAGTTTTGGTACATCTTCGTTAGAGTCAAGACTAAAATAGCCGGTATATGCTGGGCCAGTATAGACTTGAGTATCAAAGATTGGGAGTGTGTAGGAGACTGTTTGTGAAGGAAGGAAGGAGATGGCAGAGGAGCATAGTTGTATCAGGAAACTGATACTGCAATTAACTTAAAAAGTTTCCCTAAGTCACTTTCTTCCCTCGTGGATGTACCTGAAACCCCATCCCATGAAGTGTAACTATATCTTTAAGATACTAATGGGACAAGGAGGTAATTATATCCTCTTTATTGCCCACATCCAAATATGGGGAATAGAGCTTTCCCTAAAATGAGTGAAACATGGGAGCGTAAGAGGAAACCCACATCTTTTGTAAGAGCTAATCTGAGCCCTAGTGATGTGTGGCTTGTGTACGAGGTGCAGAGCAGAGAGCTGTTCCTAAGGGTGCTTGACCAAGCCCTAAGGACCAGGAGAGATGAGCTACAAGCCAGGCAGTAAATAGCCTGCCATGTCTGAACTGAGCATTTCCAAATGAAGAAGCCTCGTGCTTGAGGCTGGAGATGCTTGTATTGCGTAAGTGATCTCAAATGCATTGCTTTTGGGGTATGGCATGATATTATGAATGCTTCAAAAATAGAGAAATAGGAATTGGAAATTCATAAAAATTATATGGCAGTCTTTTCCAAAAAATGGATATATAAACCCATTTTTAAAAAACCCAAAACCTATTTTATGTTGAATTTCTTCTAGTCAAAAGGGGATAGTGTATTCTTTTTTATTCCTTTTTGCTTTTTTTTTTTTTTAATGGTATGTAGTCTTTCTTTGTTAATAAGATGACTTCTGTTTCATTTATTTATTTTTTCTGGTTGAGTCATGTGGGATCTCAGTTCCCCAACCAGGGATCTAATCCACACCTTCTGCGTTGGAGGCGTGGTGTCCCAACCCCTGGACTGCCAGGAAAGTCCCTCTGTTTTTGCTTTTAACATAGCCCATCATCCTGGAAAGGGCAGATTAAAAATAAGCTTGGCACGGCTGCTCGGAACAGGGCTCATGCCGTCTTGTGTTCCTTCCAGGGCCAGCGTGAACTCCCTCATCTCCCTTCCCAGCCAGCTCTCCACCGCCTGGATCCACCATGGTGTTTGGTGAGTTTTTCCATCGCCCTGGACCAGACGAGGAACTTGTCAACTTGAACGTGGGGGGCTTTAAGCAGACGGTCGACCAGAGCACCCTCCTGCGCTTCCCTCACACCAGACTCGGGAAGCTGCTCAGCTGCCACTCGGAAGAGGCCATCCTGGAACTGTGCGATGACTACAGCGTGGCCGATAAGGAGTACTACTTCGATCGCAACCCCTCGCTGTTCAGATACGTCTTGAACTTCTATTACACGGGGAAGCTGCACGTCATGGAGGAGCTGTGCGTGTTCTCATTCTGCCAGGAGATCGAGTACTGGGGCATCAACGAGCTCTTCCTGGATTCCTGCTGCAGTAATCGCTACCAGGAGCGCAAGGAGGAGAACCACGAGAAGGACTGGGACCAGAAGAGCAACGACGTGAGTACCGACTCCTCCTTCGAAGAGTCGTCTCTGTTTGAGAAGGAGCTGGAGAAGTTTGACAAGCTGCGATTCGGCCAGCTCCGGAAGAAGATCTGGATCCGGATGGAGAACCCAGCCTACTGCCTGTCGGCCAAGCTCATCGCCATCTCCTCCCTGAGCGTGGTGCTGGCCTCCATCGTGGCCATGTGCATCCATAGCATGTCGGAGTTCCAGAACGAGGACGGGGAGGTGGACGACCCCGTGCTGGAAGGCGTGGAGATCGCGTGCATCGCCTGGTTCACGGGCGAGCTGGCCATCCGGCTGGTTACCGCTCCCTGTCAAAAGAAATTCTGGAAGAACCCTCTGAACATAATTGACTTCGTGTCCATCGTTCCCTTTTATGCCACATTGGCTGTAGACACCAAGGAGGAAGAGAGTGAGGACATAGAGAACATGGGCAAAGTGGTCCAGATCCTCAGGCTCATGAGGATTTTTCGAATTCTCAAGCTTGCCCGGCACTCAGTGGGACTTCGGTCTCTTGGTGCCACACTGAGGCATAGCTACCATGAGGTTGGCCTGCTGCTTCTCTTCCTGTCCGTGGGCATCTCCATCTTTTCTGTGCTTATCTACTCTGTGGAGAAAGACGACCACACCTCCAGCCTCACCAGCATCCCCGTCTGCTGGTGGTGGGCCACCATCAGCATGACGACCGTGGGCTATGGAGACACCCACCCGGTCACCTTGGTGGGAAAGCTGATCGCCAGCACGTGTATCATCTGTGGCATCTTGGTGGTGGCCCTTCCCATCACCATTATCTTCAACAAGTTCTCCAAGTACTACCAGAAGCAGAAGGACATCGATGTGGACCAGTGTAGTGAGGACCCACCAGAGAAATGTCAGGAGCTCCCTTACTTTAACATTAGAGACATTTATGCCCAGCGGATGCACGCCTTCATCACCAGTCTCTCTTCGGTGGGAATTGTGGTGAGCGACCCCGACTCCACAGATGCTTCAAGCATTGAAGACAACGAGGATGTTTATAACACAGCATCCTTGGAGAATTGCCCCCCAACGTGAGCAGGGACCTTTGTGCCTGGACCTTGTGTCCCTTCCCGATGTTAGGTTAACACAGCTTTATCAACCTTAATGGGTTCGTTAAAATCATTTACTTCTCAGGGTGTACTCTTCAGCCATAGTTGGACATTTCATTGCTCTGAAATGATAGAAACGTCTTTATTTTTCTCAGTGAGGCGAATGAAATGCCTTGCTCTGAAATTTATTTTTTACAAGAGAGTTGTGATATGATTTTGATTTTGCAAAAAAATATTATGGTATATGGTATTGGGTGGGATTTCTTGCTGCGGCTTCTGTATCATTCTTGTGTTTATCATTTACTCACATTGAGCTAACTAACAAATAGAATCAAAGGCCCAGCTGGAGGCTACATGCATGTAAGATCCACACAATGAGGCAATGCATGTCAATCCATGTTCATGTTCTAGACATGGACAATAGGAGCCTAATAAATTGCCTAATTCAGTACAGAGAATGTCTTGGTGGTATGTTTTATGTAAAGTAACTATATTTCAATACATTCACAATCGACATGGGAGGGAAAATGCTCTTTTTAGCACATCAAGAGCCCTTTCTGTATATTTTTGAATTTTGGCTATACATCATCAGTGGGCTAGTTCTTCTGTTCAGTAGAGTTGGTGGAGGTTGGCAGGTGGAAGGGTCATGTTCATGATTAAACCACACTTTGCAGTGTAACCTGATTATTCATGTACACGTTTAGGACATACTCAAATTGGTATATGTGCATGAAACATGTGCCCCTACAGATCTGTTTCCCGTATTTATTTTCTAATTTTTAACTGCTAGAATAAAACCTCATCACCTGAAAACTATGGAGCAGAGTAAACTTACTCACAGACAGAGATAACATTCAGTGGCTGGAAGAAAGGAGAAATGCTGTACAAAGCCACAGATGTGACTCACTGTGGCCAGAGGAGTGAGATTTAAATCACTGAACATGGCTATGCCAGCAGCTGTGAAATGAGCCAACATTTAAAAATAGCCCGAGAGGTAGTCATGTCCACCTCTTATGTTTCTACTCATCCTAATGGGAGAAGACATATTAATACATACTCATTTCCACAGCAGTGACAGCAATTCTATCCAACGTGGAGTGAATGTAGCTAAAATCTTAATTTTGGAGATGTATGGCTTCCCTGGCGGCTCAGATGGTAAAGAATCTGCCTGCAATGAGGGAGACTTGGGTTTGATCCCTGGGTTGGGAAGATCCCCTGGAGGAGGGCATGACAACCCACTCCAGTATTCTTGCCTGGAGAACTCCCATGGACAAAGGGGCCTGGTGGGCTGCAGTCCATGCTGTTGCAGAGTCAGACACAACTGAGCGAGTAAGCACCACCAGTGGCGACTCTAACTCATGCTGTCAGACTGGGTTCTTTCCATGAGATCTTCTAAATGGAGGAGCTGCATGGATTTATGATCCAGCTTTTCAGGTTTGCAGATGTGTTTTGTTGAAAGAAGTTTGTTCTCTCTGGGTTATCTGATGAAGGTAATTTTTTTGACTCACCACTCCTGCTATTTCCTTGACTTTTGAGATGGTCACAACTAACAGGATTTATAGTCACTTTTAAATCTGGAGGCTTATTACATGTATGTGTGTCATCTCCTGGGACTTCCCTGGCGGCTTAATCGGTAAAGAATCCACCTGCAATGCAGAAGACCCAGGTTTGATCCCTGGGTTGGGAAGATCCCCTGGAGAAAAGAAAGGCTACTCACTCCAGTATTCTTGCCTAGAGAATTCCATGCACAGAGGAGCCTGGTGGGTCCATGGGGCCTGCCCATTTGAAGAAATGTTTCTTTTCCCCCAAATGCCTTTGATGTTGGCATAATTATGTTGACTCTGAAACATGGCAATAGGATTTGGAACCCAATTTTATTTAAGACTTCCCAAATAGTAATGAAGTAATTGAAGACTGCTTAAATTGTAACAGTAATAGCAGTGAAAGTGAAAGTGAAGTTGTTCAGTCATGTCCGACTCTTTGCGACCCCATGGATTGCAGCCTAAGAGGCTCCTCTGTCCATGGGATTTTCCAGGCAAGAATACTGGAGTGGGTTGCCATTTCCTTTTCAAGTAATAGCAGTAGTCATAGTAATAGCAATAGTAATGGTGATAAACAGCAATGGCAATAATAATAATAAGCTACTACGTAAAGGCTTTACCTATATAATCTCATTTCTTCCTTACAACATCCCTAGCAGCCAGGTTTGATTAATGTTGGGTCTGGGGGATTGGGGAGAGCAGGGAGGGGTTAGGGAGTGAGTGTTTTAATAGGGACAGAATTTCAGTGTAGGAAAAGTTCAGGAGATGGGTGATGGTGACAATTACACAACCACGTGAATGTGTTTAGTGCTACTGTACAGTTAAACGTGGTTAAAATAGTATATTTTCTGTTATGTGACTTCTACCAAAATTAAAAAACTAGGACACAGGTCATAGGAAAATGGCTCTAGTTCTCATGGCAAGTAACAGACTTGGGCTCAGAACCCCGGGAGCCAGATTCCGGAGCCTGTCCCTTGAACCCTGCACTGCACTGCCTCCTGCTGCGCTGGGTTCAGGAGTGGATTTAAGGATCAGGGCCATGCACATCTGAAGAGGCAAAAAGCAACAAACTCTGTCAGATGTTTATTTTTCCAGTACGTGAGTAGAAAGGGGAAATACTGGCATATGTACCTTCCTCCTGCCGACTCACAAAGCTGACACAGTTGTTGACAGAGCAGGGTTTTCTAGAAGCTGGAGCAGCCTCTGAGGGTCCTTCCCTGATCCTGAGTGGCGGACGCAGTGGGAAACTTATGGTTCTATAAGAATCCAGAGCATCTCCCAATTAGTGGGTCTTTAAGAAGAGCTTTCTGGATCCTTTTACTCTTGAGTTCTTACAAGCTGTAAAGGACTTGTGTTTCTGCCTGTTGTTCAGTCACTTGGTCATCTCCGACTCTGCGACCCCATGGACTGCAGCTTGTCAAGCCTCCCTGCCCCCTACCATCTCCCGAAGTTCGCCCAAGTTCATGTCCATTGAATTGGTGACGCTATCCAGCCATCTCCACTGGTATCATGCGTTAATTCCTAGGGGTGGCTGGCCAGAGCACGTGATGGCTTGTGGAGTGAGCAGTGGGCTTTGCCAGCTGGAACCCTCTCTCCCAGAGCCTCACCTCAGTCCCTGCCGTGCGCTTCAGGTGAAATTTGTATCGCATCGTTAAGTCTGTAGCCACAGAGCTGCAGACTTCTTGTGTTTATGCCTCTCCCCGCTTTCCCGCGATGCACGCGGGTCACCTGTTGGTCATCCCCACGTGGTGAGAAGGGGGTTCCTTCTTGAGAGAGGAGCTGAGTCAGTGGCTGAATGCCCACTGCATAGGGATTCTGGAGGTGAAGTGGGTGCTGAGGACAGAGGAGGAAGCCAGGCAACCTGCCCTAAGCGGCATGGCTTGATCAGTCCCAGCCACTGGGGTTCATTCGTTCCAGTGGGACCAGACAACCTCGCAGAATTTGGTCTTCTAGTTCTTTCAGACTGCCTGTCCCTGAGTTGATCAATCCCAGCCACTGGGCTTCATTCGTTCTAGTGGGATCAGACCACCTCGCGAAATTTTGTCTTCTCGTTCTTTCAAACTCCTGTCCCTACCCTGTGGCCACTTCCTCCATTTCCTTGGATTTGTTGTATCATTCTCAACAGCAGCTCCTATGTTGCTTTGAAATATCCTTGGAGCATCCAAGGACCTATCCCACCAAGCATGGTTTCCTCCCTGCCAGTCCTTCTCCTTTGGAAATAGTTTTAGTTTCTTGTGTCACCACTCAGCATGACCTGAGTGCTTACTGGGGTGTGTGCTCAGGGCAGGCACTGAGAATACAAGAATGAGACACAGTCATTGGCCTCAGGGAATCTTTAAAAGGCTAATGAGAAATGGATAAATCCATTGACTTTCTTCTGTGTGTGTGTGTGTGTGTGTGAGAGAGAGAGAGAGAGAGAGAGAGAAGGAAGGCTTCCTGGAGAAGGTGACATCCTCTGTTGGGGATCATTGGTCTCAGATCATGGTGAGTTCAGTTCAGTCTTAGGGATAAAGACTTCACTGATTGAGGACAGGTCCCAGTCATAGACATGGCTAATCTCTGCCTTCAGGGCTTCTTTCCCCATCCCTGCTGACCACCCCTCTTTAGTTAAAGGACCTTCTGCCTTTAGTTGTAATGATCCCCCTTCTTTTACTGTGGGGGTTTAGCGATGCCCATATAGGTTGACTTTGTGTCTTTGCTTGCTTGTCCTCCTTTTGGTTTGTTTGCTGTTGCCAGCAATATTTGGTCACAGTTGCTTTTGTATGTGCCTGAGCTCATCCTCCTGTGTTGATATGATATTTAACTAAGAGTTTTGGGGGCACTTGGTATTGTCCCCGTCTAGAGGATTAAGATGGGCCATTGCCTTGGGACTTCCATGCTCTGAGACCCCTGTTCTGTTTTATAGAGATTGATTGATGTTATTGAAGAAGGTTTTCTAAAGTCCAGAAAGGGATGAGTCATGCTTTTATTTTGACCTAGAATAATAGCAGTTGCAATATGATTCAATTTAAGGTTAAAGGTTTGCCTTGTGGTAGTAAAAAAGAATTTCTCAAGTTCTTAGGCAAACCCTGTGGCTGGTCCCATCTGTATGTTTAGTTTAAGGAAGAAGTAGGCATCAGGGGGGCTTTCCAGGGAGTGTTAGTGATAAAGAACCTGCCTGCCAATGCAGGAGACAGGGGTTCGATCCCTGGGCCCGGAAGATCCCCTGGAGGAGGGCATGAATACTCCAGTATTCTTGTCTGGAGCATCCCGTGGACAGAGAAGCCTGGTGGGCTACAGTCCACAGGGTGCAAAGAGTCGGACATGACTGAGTGCACGCCCCGGTCACCTGGGAAGCCCATCATGTAGCTATAGTAGTGGTAGTGTAGTCGCTAAGTTGTGTCTGACTCTTGTGACCCTATGGACTGTAGCCTGCCCATGGGATTCTCCAGGCAAGAATGCTGGAGTGGGTTACCATTTCCTTCTCCAGGGGATCTTCCTGACCCAGGAATCGAACCTGGGTCTCCTGCATTATGAGCCTACTATTCAGCTTCTGCTATTATCGAAACATTTTCTCTTCCTCAACTCACTTTCTCTCCTCCCCAGGTTATTTTGAAGTAACTGCCAGTCATGTCATTGAATCCATATATTTAAAAGAATACATTTTAAAAATATATTTAAAATCCATACATGCAAATCCATATATTTAAAATCCATATATTTAAAAGACTAAACTTTTTCTAAACACAATTGCAGTGCCATTAGAAAACTTAAAAATAATTTCTCAGTACTCTGAATGATATAGTCTTAGAAGATATTGCAGAGCCGTTACTTTCCAGTTACCTGGCATCTTTAAACCTAGTTCAGGTAAGAATTTCTACAAATCGTGGCTAAAAGAGTCACAGGAAAGCAAGGAGCCTCAAGAAGTAATTGAAGTGATTTCTGCTTAGACCTGCAAATTATCCAAGACACACAACTATTTCTTCCAGATTTAAAAATCTCCAGAGGCTCAGCGAACACACCTTACAGCTTACATTTAATGTTACATCTTACAGCTCAATGTTGCCAGCATGGCGTCTCGGATGGTAAAGAATCTGCCAGTAATGGAGGAGACCTGAGCTTGATCCCTGGGTTAGGAAAATCCTCTGGAGAGGGGCATGGTTACCCACTCTAGTATTGTTGCCTGGGAAATCCCATGGACAGAGGAGCCTGGCAGGCTACAGTCCACGGGGTCACAAAAGAGTGAGCAACTAACACTTTCAACACTTGCCAACAGCAGTTTCAAGTTCTCTCATCCTTGTTTCACTCTCCCTAAAGGAGGAACCAACTACAGTGGCCCCTGAATAAGGAATGTCTGTCTGAGCCATTCAGTTTCCATCCTGAGTTCTCGTCTCCTTAAAAATCTCTAAACTCATCTTGAGTTCTCTAAAGAATGCCAGTTTTGAAAACTTAACTCAGTTTTTTTCCAGGAAGGTAAGAGAAGAAGATAAAATATTTATTAGGTGTTACTCAATTTGAACAACAGTCAAATGAGGGAAGGTATTTTAGTAGAGAGCTTAAATGACTTTCTCAAGAGTGATCGTTTCCTGAGGCTGCTGTGACAAATCATCACCAACTGGGTGACTTAAAACAATAGAAATTGATTCTGTTCCAGTTCTGGAGGCCAGAAATTTGAACTGAGTCTAAAAGAGGCTAAAATTGAGGTGCTGGCAGAGCTGCTTCCTTCTGGAGTTTTGGGAAAGTGGGGATCAATTCTATGCATCTTCCAGCCTCTGCTGACCGCCTGCATCCCTCAGCTTGTGGGTGCACCACTCCAGTCTCTGCCAGTGTGATCACATTGCCACCTTTTCTGTGTCACACTTCTCTCTGCCCCCCTTTTATAAGGACACTTGTGATTACAGAACTTCCCCTGTGGCTCAGCTGGTTAAGAATCTGCCTGCAATGCGGGAGACCTAGGTTCGATCCTTGGTTTGGGAAGATCCCCTGGAGAAGGGAAAGGCTACACACTCAGGTATTCTGGCCTGGAGAATTCTGTATAGTCCATGGGGTCACAAATAGACACAGGTAAGCGACTTTCACTTTGTGATTGCAGTTAGATTCCACTCAGATAATTCAGGGTAATCTCCCCACGTCAAGATCTCCAGTTTAACCAAAGCTGGAAGTACCTTTCCCTGTAAGGTAACAGTTCCAGCTGCCAGGAATGAGGCCCTGGATATCTTCCAGGGCCCATTTCAGCCTACTATACCAAAGTTACACTGTTACTAAGAAGCTTTTGTTTTATTTATTTATTTATGGCTGCACTGGGTTTTTGATTCTTTGCTCAGACTTTCTCAAGTTGTGGCCAGCAGAGGCTACTCTTCCTTGCGGTGCATGGGCTTCTCATTGTGGTGGCTTTTCTTGTTGTGGAGCACAGACTCTAGGCACAAGGACTTTCAGTAGTTGCAGCTGGTGGGCTGTAGGGCACAGACTCAGCTATTATGGTGCAGAGGCTTATTTGCTCCACGGCATGTGTAATCTTCCCAGATCAGGGATTGAACCGACATCCCCTGCCTTGGCAGGTGGACTTTGTTATCCACTGTGCCACAAGAGAAGTCCAAGAAGCCTTCATTTTAATCACATGCTAGTATAAATAATCGTATTGGTTGGGAGAAAGGAACACTGGGTAAGAACATGAGTTTTGGCATCTGATAAGCTTGTGCTGTAATTCTAGCCTGGTCTGTAATCATAGACAAGCTCTTTAACCTCTCTTGAGTCTCATCTTTTCATCTATGCATGGGGTTGATACCAGTCTTCTCAGAGAGATAGTATAAGGATTAAATTGGCTAGTCAATATAAATGTCTGGTGTAGTGCCTGGCATATAGGATACGCTCTGTAAATGGTCTTCCATGTTATTTTAGTGCAAGACATCTTTTGATTTATCTCAAGTGGTACCCAGGCAGGACCTGATATTTTCTGTCTGATGTAGTACATTAATGAAATCAAACACAATTTATACTGACACCTGTAAGAAAGAATTTACAGGTGTCAGTAGAAAATTTGTTTATATTTGAAGTAATATTGTGTGAAAAGACACTGGAGCTAAAATAAAATTAAGAAATATAAATCTAAAACAGAGGAATCACATTTAATATTGGGTCAACTTTTAAGTGGATAGTAAGGGCTTTTGGAAAACAGAAAATGTCACTGAGATGTAACGAATTTGAAGATGGAAAAGAGCACTGGACCTGGAGTCAGAATACCTTTTGTTTACATCCACATCTGCTGATTTCTTTCTACATGGACTTGGAAAGCCACTTCACCTCTCTAAGCCTCAGTGTCTTTTTTTTATTTTTATTTTTATTTTTTTTTGCCTCAGTGTCTTATTGTATGAAAAGGGAACAAGATCACAGTTGTAAGGATGTAAAATGCTTCACACATGTTCCACAAACACTGCATAGTAAGAAGCTATCATGAGACCTTTTTATAAGTAAGACAGAGAAGAAACTACACGTGTGTCTATCTATGATGGACTTTACTGCCTCATTAAAAAAAAAAAAATCAATGAACGTGGCTCCTGAAGTTTTGTGCAGCTTTATTTGAACACAGATTTCTTTTCAAATGAATCCTGTAAGCTACCAATGTGAGTATACATTTTGTTGTGAAGTTCCATGGTGCTGTAAGGCCAGATGTATGAAGCACGCAGAGAGCTCTTTTTCCAGTAGCAATTATGTGATGAAATTGCGCCTCGTCTGCAGCAGGCAAACCGGCTCTATTCCCATTGGAGTAGGAGCACGTGCTGTGGTATTTATAAACTGTAAAAGATGTTTGTCAGCATGCACAGCACATACTTCCATCCCCAAGTACTGGCAAGAAACAGCCTCATTGTTTCTGAAGAGCTACTGATGGATTCATAAATTCTGTCAGCAGAGTTATTGCTGCATGGGATTCTCTCCATAGATGGCAATGATTCTAGGACGTGCAGTTCTGATTGTGGACTGAATCAAGTACAAGGGCCCAGATCAGACTCTTGGCCCATTCTTCCCTGGATCAATCTCAGCAGATTCGAGAAGCAAGGGAAGAGTCATAGTGTAGAGTCCTTGGTGACATAGAGAAGATGGATCATGGAAGGTCAGCTCACTTACAGTCTTCATCTTCATCCCTGCCCTTGTCCACCAAGAAGGAAGCTTTCAGAACCATCTCAGATATGTTTCACTGCCATGCTGGGGGGTGGGATCTGCAAAGACCAGGACATTTGAATGCTTTTCAGGTTCTCAAGGGGGTTGGTTCTGTTAGGATAGGGGCAAGAGTGGTTCATAGTTTCTATATATTTTGTCTCCTGGCCAACCTGGCTGCCTAGCTCATGAAAGTGAACTACAAGTTCACAGCCATCGACCAGACCCTCTTGTTCACAGCAAGAGACTCAGGCCCTCTTCACTGGTCCCTTTCAGCTTCCAATGGATCTGGGTGTGATCTGGCTCCTGACTCTCAGGCTTGGCTTTTGTTTATCATCTTCCTGTCAGTTCAGTTTAGTCCAGTCGCTCAGTTGTGTCTGACTCTTTACAACCCCATGGACTGCAGCACGCCAGGCCTCCCTGTCCATCACCAACTCCCAGTTTGCTCAAACTCATGTCCATTGAGTTGGTGATGCCATCCAACCATCTCATCCTCTGCCGTCTCCTTCTCCCACCTTCAATCTTTCCCAGCATCAGGGTCTTTTCCAATTAGTCAGTTCTTTGCATCAGGTGGCCAAAGTATTGGAGTTTAAGCTTCAACATCATTCCTTCCACTGAACATTCAAAACTGATGTCCTTTAGGATGGATAGGTTGGATCTCTTGCAGTCCAAGAGACTCTCAAGAGTCTTCTCCAACACCACAGTTCAAAAGCATCAATTCTTTGGTGTTCAGCTTTCTTTGTAATCCAACTCTCACATCCATACATGACTACTGGAAAAACCATAGCCTTGACTAGACGGACCTTTGTTGGCAAAATAATGTGGATCTTGGCAAATGATTTCTCTGTTCCTCACATAATTTGCCCTCATATCCTCTGTATATTTGTCTCTTCATTTCAAACCATTTTAAATGTGAATCTACCCCCAGCTGGCCTCTCAGGAAAACCCAAACCCCAACCAGCTAGGGATCAGCCCAACCCCCTGAAAGTTCTGCAGGGAGAAATCACATTTCTGGCTGTTAGAATCCATGAACTCAGCTTACTGATGTAGGACCAATTAGACTTCACTCCAGGCTTCATAGCAAGGGTTATCAGCTAACAGTGGGAGCCCAGGGTCAAACCTAAGAAAATGCATGATGGTAGTAGGGTTTTGAAGGGACCACCCTTCCCCTTGCATATTCTTGGGATCTCCAGTATAACTAGCAGTTATAACCAGCAGTCCCAGCTGCTCTTGGTGGTTAAGGGACTTTGTGGAGTTGGGTAGTTACTTGTAGTAGCTTCTTAGGCTGTTATAAGAGGACCCTAGAGCTCTTGGGGCTTTTCAGGTATCTCAGTGGTAAAGAAGCCACCTGCCAATGCAGGAGATACAGAGACACAGTTTCGATCCCTGGGTTGGGAAGTTCCCTGGAGAAGGGAATGACAATCCACTTCAGTATTCACAAAAGTGTTGGATGTGACTGAGTACTCACTCACTCACTAGAGTGCTTATTCTGTGTGATTGCTTTCAAGGATCCAGATTACTTATTATGATTTTGCCTGATTTACAATTTCATTTGCCCAATGTACGTTTATTAAGGGCTCTATGTTAATATATATTTATTTAATACATATGTCTATAATTCTGATATACATGTGAAAAGGACACAGATCCTGCTTCCAGGAAGCTCATATATATGGTATAATGGAATGGGCACCTGAGCTGAGGCGCCCGAGGGAAAGCAGGAGCAGAGTACACGCCTTGGAGGGTCTTCCCTGGTGGTCCTGTGGTTAAGACTCCGAGCTTCCACTGCTGGGAGCACAAGTTGGATCCCTGGTTGGGGAACTAAGATCCCACATGCCACGCGACACAGCCAAAAAAAAAAAAAAGAGAGAGCAGAAGCCTTGGAGTATGGACCTTATTGAGGGTCTGTCTTCATCACTTACTTCTCTGCTTGTGGTCAGGTTTTGAACCTTTCTGAAGACCTCTGTTTTCTCAGCTAGTCAAAAGGGGCTAATCCAGCCCATTTCACAAGGTTCAGATAATGCACATTAAAGATGCATGAAAAGAAAGTGAAAGTGAAAATGAAAGTCACTTAATCATGTCCAACTCTTTGCGACCCCAAGGACTATACAGTCCATGGAATTCTCCAGGCAAGAATACTAGAGTGGGTACCCTTTCCCTTCTCTAGGGGATCTTCCCAATGCAGGGATCAAACCCACGTCTTTTCCTTTGCAGGCGGATTCTTTACCAGCTGAGCCACAAGGGAAGCCCAAAGATGCATAGTGGGGGCTCAATAAACATTATTTTCCACTTTTTTCCATTAGCCAGTATTGCACTCTTGGCTAAGCTTTCTAGATAAGAAGAACTGAAGCCTTAACATGTATTTAGTGACACTGAATAATATGGACAGTAAGCCAGATGATTCAGACTTGCCATCTTCTTGCTCTTTACCTCATCCATTGCCTGGTAAATTTGTGTTGGCTCCTCAGAATGATATTAAATGCCCTTAGTGCTCTGAGGTCGAGAGCAACCCCTTTCACCCCTGACTGATTGCTGATACTGGCCTTTTTGTCTTCCCCTGATGATCATATGCGTTCTGAGTCAGGAGCTCCCTGACCACGGGAACCTCCTTGAACAGCTACAGACTTGCTGAGGTTTGTGAGTTCAGTGTTGCCTTGTCAAACAATGAGGGATTCTAAAAACAACATGGGCCCAAAACAACTGCCTCATGAACAGTATTTGAGTGATGACAGTCATCACCATGGCCCATAAACATTTTGGCAAAGGTTTCCATCCTTCACTGAGTACCAGACTTTTACAAGGGAGCCGCACGGTTTTGTCCTGGGACAAGTCTCCTTCATTTATGATGGTTAAATGCTTCAGTCCATCTCAGTAAATCATCTGCAATCAGCAGATCTAATAAAGCTGGAGTTTTAAAAGTAATTTTGGTGCCTTTGGGATGTGCGGTTGCATTTGAAGTAGCAGCTGTACAGTAATAATATTACATGTGTCCTTGGCATCGGTTTGAATGCTTTATATAAACACACTCATTTAATCTTTACAACAACCCCATGAAGTAAGTTACCACCTTTACCCTCATTTTACCGTTAAGAAAACTAAAGAACAGAGGGGTTATGAAACCTGCCCCTAGTCACCCAACTGCTAATATGGAAGCTAGAATTCGAACCCAGGCAATTGGTTTGACCTCAGAATTCATGTTCTCAACCGTTACAATATATTGAACATCAAGTGTTAGTCACTCAGTCATGCTCAATTCTTTTGCAACCTCATGCCCCCCCAGGTTATTCTTTTCATGGGATTCTCCAGGCAAGAATACTGGAGTGGGTAGCCATTCCTTTCTCCAGAGAATCTTCCCCACCCAGGGATCAAAGCTGAGTCTCTTGCATTGTAGGCAGATTCTTTACCATTTGAGCCACCAGGGAAGCCCCACAATATACTGACTCAATACTAATTTAAGTCACACAGTTAATGGTTATTCAGAAATATGATTGGTGAGATTTTGACTATCTCAAAAGGCTGAGTTTTTAACCTTTAGTGAAAGTGTGACTTCCAAATCTGAATGTTGAAAATCGGTTGCTCCTTTTCTTGTCATGGCTGTTTTTATGGAGACCCTGCTCTGTGATGAGGATTTTCTTAATTTGAGGGGGAGAAGCCTGGAAGATCATTAGAAACAGTCCTGTAGAAGACTGTGTAGAATCTGAAATTTTACCCTGCTTGCATGGTCATGACTCTGTCTGCCATAGATTCACAGATGCTGGTGGAGAACACAGGATTCCGGGCCCAGAGACAATGGGAAGTTCATTCATCACAGCAATAGCAGTCACCAGAGTGTCAGCATTGACACCTGCTTCCAAGCCCGTTTCCTTAGAGTGATGCAAAGTGGGCCTGAAGAAGACTCTAGAGCTGAGGGATCTCAAATGTCTTATATTGGGAAGTAAGCATGTCCACCCTTTGCCCCAGAGAGTTGCATTAACTTTATCATATTGCACAGTTAGCAAACTTACCTTTTGTTTCCAGGCACCACCTGGAGACACTCTTTCCATTGTCTGAGGCTGTTTGTTCTACAAACATCCTTGAAAAAGTTGTTTAGAATGAAAGCAATTCATGGGTCTCTTGTGTTCCTTCTCATCTTGTGAGCATGAATTGTCTCCTAACAGGTCCCTAGACTCCTAAGAAGACTCTAGAATCTCATTGTGTGGGTGTGAACAACAGACAGGAAACAACATCTGAGTAATATAGAGGGATTTTATAGTTTGACCCCAAATATAAAGGGCCTCTTGGAGGGGAAAGTCGTTGTGAGCTGTGGGGAGTATAGAAGTATGAAAGAGGAGAGATTACACTAAGCAGAAGAAATTGGAGAGTGAAAAAAGGGTGAACATTTTACGCAGCTTCACAGCTGAGGCTAGGTGTTCAGTCATACAGGGCTTTGCTCTTGGGGTCAGACCTGATCTCCAATCATGGCTCATTTGTTTGTTTGCTCTGTGTCCTATGCAACCTCTGTGAACCTTCCGGCTGTTGCTTATTGACTTTTTCTTTCCTTTTCTAAAGGGTATGGGTACTTATTACCTGCAGATGTAGAGGTCAGAATTTTGATCAATATCATAGTGAAAAATGACAAGACCTTTGCTTATCTACACCCGCAATGAAGAGTTAAGAAAAAAGTTTCTTTGTATTGAGGAAAATGGTGATGTGGCCACAGTTACTCAGATTGTTTGAATAATTGCTGATCCTTCCTCTCTTAACCAGTGAGACACACCCAAGCGATCTCTCTTCTCCAGTGAGTTTTCTTTGACTACCCTAACTCAACCTAGCTTCTCTTTCTGATCATGTCACTGTTGCTCCCAGCTCCTCAGTTGTGCTCACTGTCAAAGGATGAAGTTCTGACTCCACAGCTCAGCTCATGTAACCTCTGTGAACTGGCCCAGCTCTGCCACTTCTGCTCCGTCTCCTCTTCTCTGCCCCTTAGACTTCACTAACCAGCTAGACTGAAAGTGGTATTGTTCGTACTCACACATACACACCCAACTGGTTTTTCAGCTTTTCATGATTTTGCTTACACTGCTCTATCTCTCTCGAAAGCTTTCTTTCCTGCGCATTCCTGTTCATCCTTCATGAATATAGCTCAAGAATTCCTTCTCCTGTTCCTTTAAAAATAAAACAACTAAACTTAATGTTCCTAGTTAATTTCTCACCTTTTCCCTCTGATCTCTCCATCCATCCATTCATCCATCCATCATCTATCTATATCTTGCTATATTTACTCCCATGGTAATATAAAATGTGTATATAAGTGTCTCTCCATTAGACTGGTTTTTAAAGGCAGATAATAGGCCTTTAGTGGATATTTGTCTAATGAGTGAATGAAAACATTTAAATGATTTTGTGAATGAATGACTGCTTTGGGGCCAACAAGCATACATCTGAGTCAAGACTCTCATGGCACGTGCACAGTGTATCACAGATTCATAGCCTCTCCTGCACGTGTGAATGCAAAGGAGGGTGGAGGGTAGGGCTGGCTCTGGGCACAGCCTGTCTTCTCCAACTCTTTCTTACCTTCTCACCCCTTACACTGCCCATCCCTGTCACTTATCTCTTTCTCATGGCAGATTAGTCAAAGCTAGAAGCTAGGATTAGAAATTTGGGGGGGTGGGGTGGGATAAATTTCCATGTACTCTCATCTCCCTTCCTTCTAAGAACACTTTGGTTTTTAGAGAGGTAGGCTACAGTCCATGGGGTCGCAAAGAGTCGGACATGACTGAGTGACTTCACTTTCTTTCTTTCACTTTCATGAAGATGCAGGGCTTCCCAGCTGGCACTAGTGGTAAAGAATCTGCCTGCCAATGCAGGAGACACAAGAGACACGGGTTCCATCTCCGGATCAGGAAGATTCTCTGGAGAAGGGAATGGCAACCCACTCTAGTATTCTTGCCTGGAGAATCCACTGGACAGAGGAGCCTGGTGGGCTAGAGTCCATGGGTGCAAAGAGTTGGACATGACCGAGCATGTGCACATGCACACATGAAGATCCAAGCGCCTTTAGCCCTCCTATCCTGGGAGAATCCTGAACAGTGGATTCAGAGCTCTGCTCCAGACCTTTCTGCTCTGTCCACAGGAATGAAAGTGGACTCTGCTCTCTCTTATGCTCATCCAAGCTTTCAGGGTCATAGTGAGGTCATAGTCCATCTCTGTAAGCCTGTAGACAACTTTGAGAAAACCAGCATTATCAGGGAAGGCGGTAGACAAGTTCGTTTTCTCAGGGCATCCCAGTGGCAACCTGGCACCTAACTTCCATGAAACTGAAGCCAGAGAAGTTTTGGGATATGACCTCCACCTTTTTCTGAGGCATGAAGTGTGTGTGAGGGCTCTACAGACGTTCATCGCTTGTGCCTTTGAATTCTCAAAGAGAGACGCAATTCAGTGAATTGGTGGATCTGAGTTGGAGATGACCTTGAGATGGACCACAAAGCCATGGAAAGCTACGCTCGAGTTCGGTAGGGAGACTTTGACCTTGAGGACATTTCTGGAGAAATCAGGATGATAGGTTGAATTCAGTGGCACATTCTAGCCCTTCCCACTTATTCAGTGTTCTGTGGGGTGTTTGTGTACACCCATGCACACATTTTTATATATGTGTGCATTTTAGAAGAAAAAAAATGCAGGATTCAGTTGTCTGGTACACTTCAATTCAGATCTCTAACTAGCTGAGTGATCTGTATAGCTTCTTCCATCTTCAGTTTCCCCATCAGTAAAGTGGGGAAACCACCCAATTTAGCTATCATGAGGGTTACATGAAATAAAATACGGAGAGTCCTTGGGCACAGTCCTCAGTGAATATCGCGTGCTCAGTAAATGGTATCCATTGTTACTATAGAAACAGGCTGCATTTATTTGTTTGGTTACTAATACTCTACCTTATTCCAGAAAAACACTGGGGTCACTTACAGAGAGTTAAAAGAGATTAGTTCCCCAAACATGGTCCAACCCCAGCTACCACTTCAATCAGGACTCTGGAATAGAGATGAGAGAAACAAGAAGACAAGGATGAATTACTTGAGGAAGAGGTGGTCACATAAAATGCATTGGTAAGTATGCAGAGATATACACTTCAACAGTAAATATTTTAAAATTATTTGTACCTTGACTCATTTTAGGAGTTTTTTGTTTTTTTTTTTTATATGGACCATTATAAAAGTCTTTGTTGAATTTGTTATCCTATTGTTTCTGTTTTATGTTTTGGTTTTTTGTCTTCAAGGCTTGTGGGATCTTGGCTCTCCAACCAGGGATTGAACCCTCACCCTCTGCACTAAGAGAATGAAGTCTTAACCACTGGACCACCAGGGAAGTCCCTATTAGAAGGTTTTAATGTAGTTTACAAAGATATACTCATCTAACATGACAGCGTTAAAAGACCTGCATCATATCCATTCCTGCCCTGACTGCTGCCCCAGATGGCTTTAACTTGTACATTCAGAACAAATGCCAGAAAGTTAATATTAATTAAAAAAGAACGAAAATGAATTAGCAGAAGAAAAGTTGAATTGAGCTGAGATGTAAAGTATGTGGTTTCTATGAGCAGTAAGTGGCCTCTGGTATCCACCCTGACCCTTTATGATTGCATAAACACTAACCAGGGCAAACTTGAGACCCTGAGAGATCATGGTTTTCTGCAATCATCTGGCTTCCCCTGCTTTGCTTCCAATCATCTCCTCTCCTGCCTCTGCCCTGACTCTCGACTTTGATTCCTCTCTGTTGTGCTCCTGTTCTCCAGTTTATGCACCAAACCCTGTCGTCATCTGACTTCAGCAAATCCCCTGGGACTCTGGTTCAGGCCCCCTCTAGCACTCTGCTCCTGGCTGCCCTATCTTGGATTCATAGGATGCGAATCCCCATATGGACGGAGTTGTCTGGAAGGATGGGATATGCTGCTCAGTTAGCAGCCCCACATCCACTCTGATCGACCCCCTTCTCTGGTTGTTTCATTTGCCTGACTGTTTCTCCAACTTGTCTGCCTTTGCTCTGAAGCCTGGACTTGGGACCCTTCAGTTCTCTTGACTGTGTGTCGGGCATTGGACTACTTTGTTCTATGGTGGTGGTTTCTGTGAGTCGCTGGCAGGCTTGTCAATTTGCTGATGGGACATTGTGCAAGCATAATCAAGGCAGCCACTTATAAAGGGTTTTCAGGTTTCTGCTAAATAAAATATTTAGACATGGGAGGGCTTGCTTCTTGGCTGTAAAACAACAACATCAATGCAAACAACAGCAGCATTCTCTTCAGTTTTTGAGCACTTCTGTGGCAGGTGCAGTGCTAGACACATTATACTTGTTCTCACAAAATCCCATGACTGAAGGATAATATTTAGCACTGTTCTAAATTAACAAGTAACTGTTCTAAAAAAACAAGTAACAAACTCAGGTACAGAGAGGTTAGATTTTCCCAAGGTCAATGAGCAGAAGTTTTAAACAGGATTATAAACTATGTCTTCATAACTCTATTGCCAACTTTCCCCATGTCATAGCATCTTCTGGGTTGTTTGGCCTCATTCATGGCAGCCAAGGGACCTGCCTGGAAAAATTCAGGGAGGAGGGTCCACACTTGGGGCCCCTGTGTGAAAAGTGCCTTGACCTCTCAGCACACTCTCTCTCCACATAGCTACTGAGGTCAATGTTCAATCAAAGTGAAAGCTCTTACTTATGATTGCTGGGGGGAAGGATGGGAAAAATAGATAAATTAGGGAATTGGGAATGGACATTTACAGACTGCTATGTTTAAAATGGGTGACCAACAAGGACGTACTGTATCCCACAGGGAACTCTGCTCAATGTTATGTGGCATTGAGATGAACATGTATACACTGCTATGTTTAAAATGCATAACCAACAAGGTCCTACTGTACAGCCTAGGGAACTCTGCTTAATGTTATGTGGCAACCTGGATAGGAGGAGAGTTGGGGGAGAATGGATTTATGTAAATGTATGGCTCAGTCCCTTCGCTCTTCACCTGAAACTATCACAACATTGTTAGCTAATCGGTCATACCCCAGTACAAAATGAAAAGTTTTTTAAAAAGTGAAATATTTTGCTGCAATGCTAGTTATAATCCATAGCAATTTATTTATGTCTGCACCCATTCTGCCTTCTTTCCAGTCCATGAAAGTCTTTCTCAAAACCATTCTCTTCACCTCTGTCTGTCCATTTGTTTACTTGTTCATCCTTCATTCATTCAGTACTTATCAGTCACCTGGTGGGTGCCTGACACAGTGCCCAGCAGAGGGAATAACACTTGCTCATCCATCAGTGCCAGCCTTTCGGGGCTTCCACCCATCTGTCACCCCCTTTCTGTCACTGATGTCCTGTCTCTGTCTTGCTGGTTTATTAAAATTCAGCTTATAAAAATGCCCCAGTCTTTTTCATCTTCTGCCTTCTTTTGTCATCTTACTTTTCCTCTTCTCCACCAAGCTTCTAAAGAATTGCCTGCAGTTCCAGAAGTCCCTTCCTTTTTGCAAAATCCGCACAGTCTGGGTCCTCCTCTCCTGGCACTGGCCTTGCCAGAATCGCTCCACTGCACACTCTGAGTCCCCGCCTTGCTGGGTCTCTCAGCTGCACTGGACAGCTTGGTCCCTCCCGCCTTCTGGAAACCACCCTTGTGTCTTTGACCCTACTCTCTTTGACCCTGAATGTTCTTCCTCTGTCTCCTTTAGGGCTTGCTCATGCTCTGCCCAGCACTTCAGGATGGGTCTGTGCAAGCTTCCCCTTGCCCCGTGCTCTCCTTTCCACGTGTCCTTCCTCTCGTGGCCCCATACACCCACAAGGCAAAGGCTGCACATGAGAAGTGGCTCAAAGGTTTAATCAGAGCAGTGACATGATCATTTGTATTTTGTCTCAAAGCATGGAGCAGAGAGGAGAGGGCACAGAGGGGGGAGGCTGGTTAAGAGGCATGAGATGGTGCTGGCTTGTCAGTATCAACCCCACCCCCGTGCCCCGCCGCCCCCAAACAGAGCTGTAGGTCACTTTACGCCAAGTCTGTCAATTTGGTTTGAAAGAACTCAGTTGTCTCTCTGGAGAGAGTAACCCCGATCGCTCAATTTCATGAGCCCTGTGTCTTCCCCAGATCAAGGGCTTTATGGAATGATTTAACTCGAATCCTCCTGAGGAAGCTGATTTGCTGCCCATGAGGCTGTTTTCCAGGGATTCCTTCACAGCTGCTAAGCCCTCCACCACCCCCCACCCCCCCATCAGTCAGACACAAGCCAGGCTGAGGTCACCCTGTCAGCCGTGTCCTTAGATCTGTGTCCAGAGGGGATCAGTAGCGCCTACTCCCTGGTCACCACGGAAGGCCCCCCAGACAGTCCAGTGCCTCCGGGAGTTGGGGCGGCCTCCCCCCACCCTGGCCTCGGTGGACCTCTGTGTGAGGCAGCTGCCCTCTTGAGCCAAGGCCTCGATGCCAGCAGCCAAGCTCGGTTCACGTGCAGCCTGGGTCACATGAGGCCACTTTTAACTGTAAACTGGACTAAGGTTTTAAAATGAATTAATTTTTTTCATCATTAAACTTTAGAGCTGGGTGTATGGGCTGGAGCCGGAATCTGAATGTGAAATGCACCTTGAATATTCTCTGAGGGACCCTTCCTCCCAGTTATATGGATATTTATTGGATGAAGCTGCAATCCCTCTGCAAAAATTTTAGGAAGCTTCATCTTGCAAGAACATCAGAGCAACAAGTCGGGATTTGGAGGGGGCCCCTGGAATGGGTGGATGATCGAGGCCATCACACAGAAGGGAAGAGACTGGGGGGCTCTTGCTAGTGAAGGTGCTGTGTGGACAGAAAGAGGAGCAGTAGTCATGCTGTGCTATCACATTTGGGGAAAGAGGAATATGTTCAAAAAATATTTTTATAGAAATCGTGCTGTGTGCTTTATGGAAGGCACAGTCCTCTTCAGTTCAGTTCAGTTCAGTTGCTCAGTCGTGTCCAACTATTTGCGACCCCATGGACTGCAGCATGTCAGGCCTCCCTGTCCATCACCAACTCCTGGAGTTTACCCAAACTCATGTCCATTGAGTCAGTGATGCCATCCAACCATCTCATCCTCTGTCATCCCCTTCTCCTCCTGCCCACAATCTTTCCCAGCATCAGGGTCTTTTCCAATGAGTCAGCTCTTCCCATCAGGTGGCTAAAGTATTGGAGCTTCAGCCTCATCCTCAGTCCTTCCAATGAATATTCAGGACTGATTTCCTTTAGGATGAACTGGTTGGATCTCCTTGCAGTCCAAGGGACTCTCAAGAGTCTTCTCCAACACCACAGTTCAAGAGCATCAGTTCTTCGGGCTCAGTAGTCTTTATAGTCCAACTCTCACATCCGTAAATGACTACAGGAAAAGAACTTGACTAGATGGACCTTTGTTGGTAAAGTAATGTCTCTGCTTTTTAATATGCTGTCTAGGTTGGTCATAGTTTTTCTTCCAAGGAGCAAGCGTTTTTTAATTTCATGGTTGCAGTCACCATCTGCAGTGATTTTGGAGTCAAAAAAATAAACTCTGAGTTCCTTCAAAAACCTCCACTAAAGTTCGATGCTATTCTTCAAGGTCTTTGCTGTTCGATTTGTGTCTTATTTCATGTGTCAAGTGGCAGAGGCATTTCTCCAGAAAGCCCAGACATTCTGGTTTACAAATAAACAAAGGAGCGTGTCTGGGCTTCTTCACTGCACTATGTTTCTGGCAGGATCCAGGGGTTGGCACTGAGCTATGCCAGTGTCGCAGGCTCCTGGTAGAGTGATCAGTACAAGGGACTTTAAACAAACATTTGTATTGGCTCATTCTGGACTCTCAAAAATTCCTAGGCTGTCAGAATTTACCACTGGAAAATTGTAAATCATTTAACATTTTGCTGATGGGTACATTGAGGCTCATAGAATGCTATCACAGGATATTATGTAACTTCTCAAAAACTGGGACATTCTTGGGAGGAGAGCTTGTTTCTTTCTTGTTTCCCAGTTCTCTCTCCTCCTTAGACTCAATAGCTGACGTGGACTTAAATTAGAAGCTCCCTGTGTCCATGAAGACTCTTTTGATTACAAACAAACAAAAACAACAGTTTCTAGATTACTTAAGCAAAAGGTGGGATTCATTCGAAAACACGAGGGAGACTCACTGGCCCATAGGAAGAACAGAATACCACGCCACGGGAGATACGACTAGGGCAGCTGTGGGGTTGCCAAGGACACCTCCCTGGGGACCTTGTCGACTAACTCCAGCTACTGGGGTTTTGGTCTCAGAATAATCATGTGGTTTTTAAAAAAAAATTTTTTTTTTTCCTAGCTCTTTTACCATCTCAACTGAAAGCATTTGACAGAATCAAAATTATTCAACTGATTCTTGTTTGTTCAAAATAGTCAGAACTTTTGTTGATGGCAAAGATAATTTTTTCCACCGTGTGTTCAAGTCTTTGGATAAATGCTCAGGCGTGATAGGTGTTAGAAAGTAGGGGGGCAGCTGGAGGAACCTGACCCAGCTTGGCTCTACAGGCTGCCGTTAGGCTAAATGCATGGATGAGTGATCTTAGACTGGATGACTGGGCACTGATGAAGATGGGAGAGTGTTCGAGGCTGAGAAAACTTTGGTCAGAGGTGATCCTGGAGCAAAGGGAGAGTTCCAGGTTGAGATGGGAATTGCAGGCAAACGCAGGGAGCAGAGCCAAGTCATGAAGAGCTTGGATCTGATCCCATGCCCCGTGGGGAATCTTTGAGGCAGCATTAAGGAGGGGAAAATGGGAAGTTTGTACTCTAGAAAGATTTCTTTGGCAGCCATGTGGTGAATGGGCTGAATGAAAGTGAGGACAGTAAAAAAAGATGGAAAACAGGGAAGTGAGGACTTAGAAATGGGATGTGCAGCAACCTGACTCTACATTTTTGCAACAGGCAAGTGAAATTTAGGAACAAAGAGAATTCGCTGACAGTTTTCAGCTGTAGAGCAGAGACTTATTCATATCAAGGTCCCATTTATTAGACCGACTCACAGCCCAGACTTGCAGTGGCCTTAGAGTGAAGTTCCTGTGTATACCTGCCCTCAGGTAAGCAGCCCTCCGTTAGGTGCAGAGGTCACATGGGGTCTGGCATGGTTTATTGTTTGGAATGGTTTTCTTTTTTTTTTTTAATTTTACTCTTTTTCTTTGGAAACTGTCCAGGTGGAAGGGCCACTCTCTGGTCACGTGATTGGTTAGAGTGCAATCCCAAGAGAATTAAGGAGCCACAGAACATGGTCTCTTGTCTGAGACTGGGTCACAGTCACGTGCTGCTTGGCTCTCCAGGCAGGGTGATGGTTCATGGGTAGGGGCTGTGTTGATGTTTTGCTGTTGCTCTGGGGTCAGCAGGACCAGTGTGCGTGACCCAGGATTCAGACATACCAGCCCCTTGAGGAGCAGAGGCTTGTTCTCATGGTTGGGCAAGCATGTGGGAAGGCAGCCCAGGGCTGAGCCCTCCCTCTGACACCTTGGGGACTGTTTCTTGGCTGCTACTCCCCTGCACTTTTACAACAGCCTCATCCTGTGTCTGTCTACCTCAACCTTCTGTGCAGCCACTACATATTCATCATACCATCATCTTTTGGGCTTCGCAGGTGGCACTAGGGGTAAAGAACCCTCCTGTCAATGCAGGAGATGTAAAAGACACAGTTTCGATCCCTGGGTTGGGAAGATCCCCTGGAGGAGGGCATGGGAGCCCATTTCAGTATTCTTGCCTGGAGAATCTCGATGGACAGAGGAGCCTGGTGGGCTACAGTCCACAGGGTTGCAAAGAGATGGACACGACTGAAGCGATTTAGCACACAACATGCATATTCTTTTGATTTCCCCAACCCCAATTTAATTTTAAGGAAAGTTTTAAAATTTGAATTGTGTTAAAATACACACAACATCAAATTTACCATCTCACCATTTCTAAGTGCACATCAGGAGTGTTCAGTAGTTTTCACATTGTGGTGCAACCCATCTCCAGAACTCTTTTCATTTTGCAAAATTGAAACTCTGTATCTCTTAGCCCAGGGATCCCCAAACTCCAGACTCTAATGCCTTATGATATGAGGTAGAGTTAGTGCAATAATAATAGAAATAAAGTATGCCATAAATGTAATGTGCTTGAATCATCCCCAAACCATCATCCCCGATCCTGGTCCAGTGAAAAACTGTCTTCCGTGAAACTGGTCTCTGGGGCCAAAAAGCTGGGGGACTGCTGCCTTAGACAATAGCTCTCCATTGCCCCCTCCCCCAGACCATGGCAACCATCATTCTACTTTCTGTTTCTATGAATGTGATCACTCTATATACTTCATATAAGTGTAATTATACAGACCTTTTGTTTTTGTGAATGGCTTATTTCATTTAACATATCTTCAGGGTTCATCATAGTATGTATCAGGATTTCTTTCCTTTCTAAGACTAAATAATATTTCACTATCATATATACACCACATTTTGTTTTTTCTTTCATTTGTTGACGAACACTTGGGTTGCTTCCACCTTTTGGCTGTAAGAATATTGCTGCTAAGATCATGCATGAACAAACCTTGTCCTTCTTTGTATGAAGTCCTGTCTCCTGAGCACACCCTTGTCTTTCATATGGAAAGCAATGACATGGGAGCTTTTTCTACTTTCTGCCCAGCCATTCTGCATCCAGGTGGCCTAAAGGAGTGTCTGTTCTACAAGAACATTCCGTATTGTTTCACTTAGGCTACTTAATCCTTTTCCCTCAACTATCACATATTTTTAGGAGTTTCTTTATAAATTTTTTTGGCAAGTTTTGCTTCCTGACCTCTTTTCCATCATTTGCTTCTGGAGGGGATGGAACAGGAGCATCGTTGTGTGAGAGGAAGATGCTCCCTAGGGTGTTGCCCAAGGAAAACAGTCTGAGCAAGAAGACGGTGCACTACAGGTGGCAGAGAGGCAGATTCTGCCTTTTATGGGATCGTTAGCTGCAAGGATGACTTTGCAAGGACTGAAAGTCCCGGTGTCCATCGGTGCCATCACGTGGGGAGAACTTGACCAACTGTTGGGACCTGCAGGCCCAGGAATGAGCATGGACCCATGCCAGGGTGACATGCCACTTGGATGAGAAGGAAAAAGGGCCAGGAAATGAGAGCCTGTAGGACCTGCATACATGTGACAGCAGAGAAGGAATCAGTGCCTGAAGGTCTTTCTGGGAGGCTATTTGGGAGCTGAGATGTGTAAAAACTCCTGCTTTGGGGCCCCCCTTTTTAAACCTACATTTGTAAGTGCTCTTAAAAATCCAATTTATGTTTCCTTTGCATGTGACACCATCCAGAGGCTTGGTTGTAGAGGGCTCCCCAGGTTTTATTAAAGTTAAATGTTGATATTAAAGCTGCCTGTCTTTGGTCTTTGGTCAGTACTTCCTTAGTTTGAGTTTGGCTGTGCTTCCCCACCACTTTGTCCCCATTTTACTCTTAGATTTAGAAAGAAGGTACTTTATAATTTCATATCTAACTTTTCATCTTCCTCTAGACCCAGGAAAAGTCAAATGAGATCTCTCGAAAAGCACCAATAAGAGGAAGGCAATTGTGTTCTTTATACAGGAATTTAAGCTTTAAAATGGAAAAAAATTTCCTTGAGTAATGGTTTCCTGAAGTCACTGGAAATGTGATTTCACCCAATTTTTCCAATATTTAGTTCAGTTCAGTCACTCAGTCATGTCTGACTCTGTGACCCCATGGACTGTAGCACGTCAGGGTTCCTTATCCATCACCAACTCCCAGAGCTTGTCAAACTCACGTCCATCGAGTCAGTGACATCATCCAACCATCGCCAATATTTCCATTTTCAATACTACACTAATATTTTTCCTATATTACACTAATAATAATATTACACTAATATACACTTGTGTACTTAATACATGAGGACAGTAATATTTTTAAATTATAAAATATAGTATTTCCTATGTTATATTTTTATAAGGAGTTGGCTTGAGGAACATTTCCTTACTGTTGGCCTGGTATTTGAGAGCACATATGTCAAATACCATTTAAAGGAAAATAGTTCTAATTGGCAGAGATGCCGTGGAAGATTAGGAAGGATTTACGATGCAGATCAGGGATGAACCCGAGAGTTTCTGCATTTTGCTGCATTCCTACCTGCTGTCACCTGCAACACACTTCCTCTCTCTGTGCGATGCTCCCATCAGAAGAGCCACAGGCATTTTTTTGCTTCTTTGAACGAGGTATCTGTGGATCACACTTTAGTATTAACTTATCTGGATCCTACCATGAATTCCAATTAATATTTCCTTTGAGATCTAAGACAATCCTTTTACTAGCTTCCTGGCCTCTATTTCTAACCATCATTTTAAACTGTTTAATTTCAGGGCTGACTGGTCACCAGAAATATTGTTTCCACTAAAGCAAGTAATTTCAAGCTTGTGAGATTTAATAATGATCAAATTCTTCCATTCAGAAAAATCTCTCTAGGAGTCAACTATGAGATTAGAAGAAGGCAACTTTAGAAAAGCTGACATTATAAGCCTATGTGTCTGTGGGAGTGAGGCCATCCCATGGAGGCATTTAGTCAGGAATGTGAATGCTTTCTCACCTGGTGTTTTAAATCTGACATCACCCACTTCGTCCGTATGACACTAATATGTTTTCAGCTCCTGTTAATGTCTTTGGTGGAACCCTGTGATCTATTGTGTGCATCTGTGCTACATTGCTTCAGTCATGTCTGAGTCTATGGCCTGTAACCCATTAGGCTCCTCTGTCCATGGGATTCTCCAGGCAAGAATACTGGAGTGGGTTGCCATGTCCTCCTCCAGTGATCTTCCTGACCCAGGGATCGAACCTGCATCTCCTGCAGCTCCAGCATTGCAGGCAAATTCTTTACCGCTGATTTACTGGGGAAGCCCTAAGATCTATTAATTTATGGCTATTTTTCCCCATGTGGATTTCATCCCTATATTAGGTAGATTGATAAATGGTGGTAAGGTTTCATTTCATTATTCTTCCTAGCTTCATACTAGTACTAACTAGTTTCTTTAGACTATTATAAGAAACTTGCCAGTCACCTGCCATACCCCTGCATTGATCCCTCCAGCAGGAATCTCTTGTTATTGGAGATTTTCCTGATGAATGAGAATTGAGATATTTCCTGCCATATCAGTAAACAAAGGAAGTCCCAGCCATCAGCAATAGCAGCCATCACTGCAGGTGAGCTGGTGAGCCCTGAGGAAACCCAGGATGTGAAAAATGCAGGATACTGGCCCAGATAGCTGAGGTAGATATCAGAGGAATGTTTTCAGTGAGCCCAGACTGTATCTTTCCATAGATTAAAAAAAAACAAAACCAAACATTAAATTCCTTAACTTGGGTATCTGGGTTTCTTTAATCTACAATAGAATTTCCACATTCAGACTACCTGCCTTTGTTGCAAAACTTCTATGTAACCTGGCTTCTCTCCCTCACCTCCTCAAAGCAATTCTTTCAGGGTTGCTTGTGATGCTGCCTCCCAGGCTTGAAATCCTAAAAATTCCTGCTGTATAAAACATACCTCTCATCTTTTAGGTTGTGTTTTTTTCCTTCTCTTCCACCCCCCTCCCTTTTTTTAGGTTGTGAATACTTTTTTAAAGCCTACATTAACCAACTTTTATTGAGCACTACAGTTTTTGCACCTTCCCTTCTCCCCAATTCCTTTGGTGGCAAAGATCATCTTTCTACAGCAGAAACCCATTTCTGTGTCCTCTGATGGTGTTAATGTTTCCACTCTTCGGCCACAGGAGTGGGCAATGCCCCAGACCCTTCAGGTACAAATAGTCAAGAGGTGGAGTGTCTCCCTTTCATAGAATCAGTTTTTATAAGGATGATGTGAACTGAAGCTGTTGATCCCCAGCCTTGCCACCACATGGGGAAATTGCCTGAGAATGAAGTCAGAACAGAAACACAAAGCTAAGGGATGGAGAAAAAAGAGATGCCTTCACAACATCCTTGAACCTCTTTCTCCTGACACCCCTCAGTCAATTCTATCCCTTACACCTACCTGGGGCTACAGTCCATCTTTTGTGTACACCAGTTTAATAGTTGGGCTTTTGTCATTTGCAATCATAGTATCCTAAGTGATACGAGTGGCAGCAATTTCATCCATGGAAGTTTCTTTGTATTAGGTTTCATTACCTATTTCATTTACTTCTCTGTCATCCTTGTGCACCAACTTATCTGGTGATCTGCACAGAGTGGATGATGGACGGACACCTACTTTTCATGAAGGGCAGTAGGCAGGTGGCTTTCAGTGAGTTGGAAGATCTCCTACTAAGGTTGCCAGACAAAATACAAGATGCCCAGTTAAGTCTGAATTTCAGATAATGGATATTTCTTTTAGTATGAGTATGTCCCATGTAACACTTGAATTTCAGGCCAAATAATTTTAGTATAAGTAGGTCCCATACAATGTCTAAGTCTAATGTCTAAGTTTTAGACTAATGTCCCATAAGTCTAATGAGATAGACTCATGGCAAAAATTTCATTGTTTACCTGAAATTCAAGTTTGAGTACCTCATATTTTACCTGGCAGTTCTAGTCTCACCCAATAATCATACTTTGGGAATATGCTTAAAATAACCTCGTGAGGTTTCTAAATTTAGGAAACCGTCCTACATAAATATCATGCACACTTACAATGTAAAATTTAAATTTAACTGGGCATCCTATATTTATATTTGCTGAGTATGTTCTCTACTCACTTCAATTATCTTCTTGATTTGATGATACAGTTCCTAAATTCTAGTTACTAGGAGCCAATTTGTTTTCCTGCTCCATGGTCAAAGACGTGATGTTTAGCTTCAAGTCACTTCAACTGGCCCTCATCTCTCTCCCTTGTCTCAAGGCAAAGGGTATTATTGCTTATTTAAAATTTATTATATTGAAATATAGTTGATTTACAATGTTGTGTTACTTTCTGCTGTATAGCAAAGTGATTCAATTATATATATTTGGATTCCTTTCCAAATTCTTTTCCATTATGATTTATCACAGGATCTTGAATATAGTTCCCTGTGTAGTACAGTAGGACACTGTTGTTCATCTGTCCTATATATAAGAATTTGCATCTGCTAATCCCAAGCTCCCAATCCATCCCTCTCCCATTTCTCCTTCTGTTTAGCAACCACAGAGAGCCTAACTGTTAATGAAGCATGGTTCCGTGGCCTGTGTGGGAGGGGAAGAGATGTCAGGAGAATTAACATTTACCAAGGGTCGCTCATTTGTTAAACTTGGGGGAAAGTTTTATACCCTTTGATTTATTTACTCTTTGGGACCACTGTGTGAAATAAAATCCATCTATCAATAACCTCAGATATGCAGATGACACCACCCTTATGACAGAAAGTGAAGAGGAACTAAAAAGCCTCTTGATGAAAGTGAAAGAGGAGAGTGAAAAAGTTGGCTTAAAGCTCAACATTCAGAAAATTAAGGTCATGGCATCTTGTCCCATCACTTCATGGGAAATAGATGGGGAAACAGTGGAAGCAGTGTCAGACTTTATTTTTTTGGGCTCCAGAATCACTGCAGATGGTGATTGCAGCCATGAAATTAAAAGATGCTTACTCCTTGGAAGGAAAGTTATGACCAACCTAGATAGCATATTAAAAAGCAGAGACATTACTTTGCCAACAAAGGTTGTCTAGTCAAGGCTATGGTTTTTCCAGTGGTCATGTATGGATGTGAGAGTTGGACTGTGAAGAAAGCTGAGCACCAAAAAATTGATGCTTTTGAACTGTGGTGTCAGAGAAGACTCTTGAGAGTCCCTTGGACTGCAAGGAGATCCAACCAGTCCATCCTGAAGGAGATCAGTCCTGGGTGTTCATTGGAAGGACTGATGCTGAAGTTGAAACTCCAATACTTTGGCTACCTCATGCGAAGAGTTGACTCGTTGGAAAAGACCCTGATGCTGGGAGGGATTGGGGGCAGCAGGAGAAGGGGACGACAGAGGATGACATGGTTGGATGGCATCACCGACTTGATGAACATGAGTTTGAGTAAACTCCAGGAGCTTATGGACAGGGAGGCCTGGCATGCTGCAATTCATGGGGTCACAAAGAGTCAGACACGACTGAGCGACTGAACTGAACTGAACTGAACTGATCCCTATTTTAAAAAATAAGGGGATTGAAACCTAGAGAGGTAGAGTAATTTGCCCCAAAACTCATAGCTTGAAATTAGTTCCAGGTTCAACTGACCCCAAAACCATACTCTTTATGTTGGTTCAGTTTCTTAGAGAGAGAACAACGCCTGTGACAAGTGGCTTTAGTCGTGTCTGACTCTTTGCGACCCCCATGGACTGTAGACTACCAAGCTCCTCTGCCCATGGGATTCTCCAGGCAAGAATACTGGAGTGGGTTGCCATGTCCTTCTGCAGGGGATCTTCCTAACCCAGGGATCAAACCTGTGTCTCCTGCATTACAGGCAGATTCTTTATTGCTGAGCCATTGGGGAAGCCCGGAACAACTCCTGGTGGTATCTTTTAGCAGAGTAGGACATCCCCAGGGCTCTGAGATCAGAGCCAGCAGAGAGACAATGATTGCCAAAGTCCAACTTCAGACCAGAAAATCTGAGACCTTTACCCTCTGTTCACACCCAGCTGGAATGGATGGACAGTTTCATGCTTTTCCTTGATAAAACAACAACAGCAAAGCAGGTGGACCTCAAGCATATGAAAAAAATGTTCAAATATACTTATAAGTAGAGAAATAAAAATTAAAATATCTTAAGATAGCATTTCTTACCTATCATGTTTGCAGAGATTAAAAATGTTAATCAACCGGTTGATGAATCTGTGGGGAGACAGTTACTATTATACATTGCTGGTGGGGATGCAAACTGGTACAACTCATCTGGAGAGGAATTTGGCTACACTTGACAGAACTATAAATGTGCTTATCTTTTGACACAGCATTCTGGCTTCTAGGTTTGCAATTGCAAAATATTGGTTTATAGTTAATAGCATTACACCAATGTTAATTTCCTAGGTTTATCCTTCTATAATTTTGTTCTGATTATGTAAGATGTTAACACTAGGGCAAGTTGGGTGAAGGGTACTTTTCTGTACCATTTTTACAAGTCTAAAATTACTTGATAAAATTACTTTATCAAAATAAAAAGTTAGAACTACAACAAGGAAGCATATTTCTCATCACCTCATGTGGGGCATGACGTCAGGACTGGACCAGTAGTGAAGGATTTTAGCTGCTCAAGGGCCTCGTCTTCAGGACCATTGCATCCTGGAGAAGTGGGTCGGGCTGACCATGCCGGCAGGAGGTCATGAGAAAGAGAGTGAAGGGGTGGAGACAGCCATCAGCCATGTCCTTGCTGAGACTTTGAGGAGCAGCACTCTCCAGTGGGAGAAAACCAGAGGACAGCATACCTGTCCAGACTGCTCTATCTAACGTTCAGACTAAGTCTCTGAAAGATATCCTTGGAAAGTATTCCATTATATGAAAGTGTCGTCTCATTTATGTGAGAGATTTACTGTCCTTTCCCAGTCACTAGTTATTTGTATCATATGTTCAAACCTTTAACTATTAAGACAATACACATTCCTCTCTTTATGTGGCATTTTCAGTCCTACAAAGAGAAAAGCTATGAACTGCTTAAGGGGGAGAATCATCTTTTTCTCCCAAATGACTTGCTCAAAAATGCTGTGTTCTTACTTCTAAAAGTTGACCACTGAATCAGAGTATCCTTAAGATGACTTGGGCACCTCCTAACATTTTTATCATTTTAAATTTATGCTTCATAGTAAAATGAGATTCAGTTCAGTCGCTCAGTCATGTCCAACTCTTTGCAGCCCCATAGATTGCTGCACACCAGGCTTCTCTGTCCATCACCAACTCCTGGAGCTTGCTCAAACTCAGGTTCATTATGTTGGTGAAGGTATCCAACCATCTCATCCTCTGTTGTCCCCTTCTCCTCTGGCCTTCAGTCTTTCCCAACATCAGGGTCCTTTCCAATGAGTCAGTTCCTTGCATCAGGTGGCCAAAGTGCTGGAGCTTCAGCATTCACCATCCCAAAATAGAGGTTAACTGATTTCTATTTGCTCTTCTAAATTGTTTGGCCAGGGCTAGACTTTGGGCTTCAGCAATACCTCACCATCATATGAAACCCTTAATCTTTTGGAGAGTGGGTGGATTGATATGTGTATGGGGAATGTTTTTAACCATGCAACATCCCTAAATTCACACTTACTCTACTACCTGGGGTGAATGATGAGACAGGGCAAGCCCAGCCCTGCTGGGAGTCCTTACTTTCAATGTGGGGATTCATGTCCATGGGACTTGAAGTACCTGCATGAACCAGGAACATTGCTAAGGCTGATACTGCATTTACTCACTACAGTAGCCCATCCTGTTAGGACTCAGAGAGGGTAATTGCTTTCCTGAAGGTCACAAAGCTAATGAATTGTGGAGGTGAGGCTTGAATCTGTCTGATCCCAAGAGTTCTTTTGAATAAATACCCCTTCTACCCAGTGGGCCTTCCTTCGTGGCTCATATGGTAAAGAATCTGCTTGTAGTGCAGGAGACCTGGGTTCGATCCCTGGGTCAGGAAGATACCCTGGAGAAGGAAATGGCAGCCCACTCCAGTATCCTTGCCTGGAAAATTCCATCGATGGAGGAGTCTGGCAGGTTACAGTCCATGGGGTTGCAAAGAGTCGGCCACGACTGAGCAACTTCACTTCAGTTCTCTGTACCCAGTAGAGAGTGGCTAACTTAGCCAATTCTGCCACCTCCCTGAGGCCTGTTTCTGTCCGTGCTTGTGAGGAAAAACAACAGGGTCCCACTGTCAATAGAGGCATCTCTCCTCTGTTCTAAACATGGGAGCATCTGTCTCTTGTTCTCACTCAAGGTCCATAATATTTTTCCAGCATCAAAGTCATCTCAAAAGAAGCCTCACTTGTCAGTTAAGATTGGCGTTTGCAGGAGACCTCAGAGCAAGCCCAGCCTCACCACCTTCTGACACCAGAGCCTCAGGACTCTCACCCCAGAGTGAAGGATGCCAAGGATCCCTCTTCTTGCTTTTCAAGGAAAGGTTCCATTTGTGTTTTGAAAAGACCATAGGCTTGGAGTCACACCAGAGTATGGATATAATCTCACCACTGTGTTTTCTTGGATAAATGAGTTCACTTCTCCAGATTTGACTTTTTTTCCATAAAGCAGGGGCTGTAATACTTTTCACTGAATTACTGTCTGAATTTAAGAAATCATCTAGTCTGTGGTAGGTGTTGAGTAAACATTTGTTATTTTGACAAACACTACAAATTCTCAGTATAGCACTTCTCCCATATATTCCTTCCACAGTGCTTGGTTTGTTTCCAATGTAGAAGAATAAAGTTGCAAAGCATGCTGCCTCTCAGAATTACTTTTATTTCTAGAGGATGGAGACTCTGCCTAGGAGGAAAATGGGAGTTTTCCCGGCTTTTGTGCAGGTTTTATTTGTATGCACCAGAGAGCAAGCCTTCTTTGTTCTGAAGATGAATTTCATTCTAATGGTGCCAATGAATCTTTCAAAAATTTCATAATTGCCATTCCTAGCATGTTCCACATTGAAAGATAACAAAAGATTTAGGTGGCCAGTTCAGATTGAACTTGGAGATGGATGTGCATTTGAAAATGCTTCAGCTGCTCCCTGAGTCATCTCAGTCCATGATGACGTGCAGCTGAGCTAGATGGTGGAGTCAGCAACATCAGCCCAGCCTGGGCCGGCCTGCCAGTGGGCTGAGGAAGGCTATTGTATGGGGTATAAACTGGGATGTAAGAAGAGAAGATGATCCAGAGGCTATAGCAGGATAAGTTCGTGAGAGATGGAGTTTATGAATATGTGCAAACAAAGATCTAGTAGTGTTTTGGCAGTTATTCAAACAGAGAGAAATGGTGGGAGAATTTAGTTACCATGTCACACCAGGTAGTAAATTTGTCCTTTGGCCTTCAGGGCATAAATGTTCTAGAATTACCCAAGAAAATATGATTGATGATGGAGGTGAAATGAGCAACCTAAAATTACCTGTTTTTGTTATCTTTAACGATAGAATAATCTGCTCCACTTTCTTCTGGCTAACTCCTATTCATCCTTCAAAACCCAGCTCAGGTGTCAACAACTGCAGGAAAATTTTCCTAACCATCCTTTGTCTCCCAAAATGTATAAGGTTTCCCTCCTCTGTGTCCCCATTTCACTCCACAAGACCTCTATCATGGCCCCATCTCTATCTGATGATTAAGGATTCCTCCTGTTACCTAAACTCTTGCATCACTTCTCTACTGTGTATTTGGGAGTAATGTCTATTCCAGAGTTGATTCACACTCAGATGCTTCTTTGTGGTCACTGTCTTCTAAACTGTTTTCTGCTTCACTTCTTGGAAGTGATCTCTTTTCTCCCTTAATACTCTGTCATCACCAACATGTGCATCTTAAAGGTAAGATGCTCTTCTCCTTATTGCCACATCCTTTTATTTCTCATACCATCAACATGAAGTTTATAATGTAGTAGATTTTGCTGAACATTTGACATAAAGAGAACATGACAAGAACTCTTAAAGCTAGATGCTAAAAATCATTGCTTACATCACCTAAAGGGAAAGGTAAAAGGTTAATTCCTTTGTAGAGAACCCCTCATGATGTTTTCCAGGCTTTGCCTCACTTTTTCTGTTCCCTCCCACCACCATTGGCAGAGAGAAAGCCCTTCTTCAGTGCTTTACCATAAAATTCTCTTCCTGCTTGAAGCAAATCACCATCCCCTGCTCACTGAAGTTAGCTTGCTCCAAGCTTCGTCCTATGTCCTCTTCTGGCTTAGTTCAGGCTGTTACAACAAAATACCACAGACTAGGTGGCTCAAACTTCAGACATCTATTTCTCATCATTCTGGAGGCTGAGAAGTTCAAGATCAAGTTGCTGGCAGATCCAGTTCTGTTTAGAGCTTTCTTCCTGGTTTGCAGGCTGCCATCTTTTTGTTGTGTCTTTACAAGGCAAAGAGTACAAGCTCTAGACTCTCTTTTTACAGGGACACTAACCCCAACATGGGATTCCACCCTTAGGAACTTATCTAAACTTCGTTAACTCCCAAACCCTCACCTCCTGATACCTTTGGGGTTTAGGGCTTCCCTGGTGGTTAGGACAGTAAGGCATCTACCTGTAATGTGGGAGACCCAGCTTTAATCCCTGGGTCAGGAAGATCCCCTGAAGAAGGAAATGGCTACTCACTCCAGTATTCTTGCTGGGAGAATTCTATGAGCCTGGTGGGCTATAGTCCATGGGGTCGCAAAGGGTCAGACACAACCTTTTTTTCACTTCCACGCTTAAGGCTTCAACATACAATTTTTTGAAGGCTGCAAATGTGCAGTTCATAACATTCTGTTACACAGGTCACCCACAGGGCAAAATGACTGGGAGCTGTTCATTTTCCGAATTTGAAAATGTGTGTGAGAGAGGGAAGGTCTTGGCAAGTCAGTTCTGCTTGGATGTCCCTACTCGCGTGAGATGAAGCTGTGGGCTTGCTCTTCCTGTGGACCCCCAGCGACCTGAGGATAGCTCAGGGACACAAATCCATATTTGGGTGCACACTCACACCTCCCCCAAGGACACACGTAAATGCTTGTGGACAGTTCAAACTAATTATAGGTTTAAGATAAGAGCTATCTTCCTGAAGACAATATCATTGAAATCCTTCCCCTGACCCACAGTGCAGGAAGCTCTCTCCCTTTTTCTTCCCATCCTCTTGCTTTTGGGTTCATGCACAGGAAGCATTCTGTGCATAAGGAGTGGGCATTCATTACAGGGTCTTCCTGAACAGCAGATCCTGCTGTCTCTTATTCCACCTCTGGCTACAGAATAAGCTTTCTGCCTCTGTGTTACTCCTTTGTCTCTGTTAATCCATTATTGATTGATGCCTGCAGGCTGAAGCTTCCTTAGAACCAAAGTATTTATTCTTTTCCCAACTCTCCCTGCCCCTTACCTTCCCCATTCTCCACCCCAGCATTTGCTTTTTTTTTTTTTTGCAGTGAGCTTTTGAAGTCCTTGTTTGCTGGAGCCCAGACTTTATGCGTCCTGGGTATCACCAACTGAGTGGTGTGGGGCCCACGACCAGTTGGGGGAAGCCATTGGCTCCAGGGACAGTTTTCCCTGTAAGGATGTGTTGCATTGAGATACAGTAACTTTGGTTCCAAATAGGCACTGAATGTATCTGGCTCTTTAGGCAAAGAGGGTTTATTTTTGAATGATTAATGCTGAGAAAGGTCAGGTGTACATGGTGTGACCAGTTAATGGAAAAATGACACCCCGTTCTCAGCTGGCTGCTGCTTACGATGATGCATTTGACAAACATCTTGTGAGTTTTGTGTCCCGTCTCAGGTCTAAATATTTAAAGCAGTCTCTGTTCGGCATGCTCTGAAGTGAGCTTTTGAATGCAGCTTGTTTTGTTCCCTATTGAAACTACCCAAGCTTTTCAAAGTGTTGAATAAAAGAATAGGCAATAGTAGATCCAACTGCACCTGGCTGTTGGACCCAGTAGGTTTACTTATCTGTAAATCCTCTGAGGAGTAGCCAGTAGGAGCATTGCTCATTTTTCTGTTTCTTCCAGGAATTCTTTTATAAAGTTTGAGCAAGGCTGCAAAGTCTCTCTTCCTGTTATTGATAATGATATTATTATTATTAATACCATTGTGACAGAGGCCAAAGCCATATTTAAAAGGATGACAGTAGATAAACATTGTAAACCAAGTTTCCTGATCAGGGATCCTGTTCTCTTTATGGAAGAGTGTCCGCTGAAAGCCCTCTACTGTGGCTGATGTCATATAGTTGGAACTTAATGAATGCTTTTCTAGTGTATGAATCAAGACTAGGTGAATTGACACCTAGGAAACTACATTGTAAAGTTCCAAGGCCACATTGCTTACAATATGCCTTAAGGAGACCTAGGTTGCTTTCCCAATGGTGTCACTTTTCTAGTCCAGTGACCTTGACTCAGGACCTCGATTCTTGTGATGATTCTAGTTACCATTTGTATCATAAATAAAATGATGCATGGTGAAATTTATATAAATATAGTTTGTATTTAGTCTTAATAAATGATAAATTAAAACAATATTTTATTATATATTTTATATGATATACTATATAGTATATATAAATATATATATATAAATATACTATGCATGCACACATGCTTAGTCGCTCAGTAGTGTCCAAGTCTTTGTGATCCCATGGGCTATAATCCACCATGCTCCTCTGGCCATGGGATTCTCCAGGCAAGAATACTGGAGTGGTTTGCCATATATATTAAGATAATTATATGTATGTATATATATACATACATACATATATACATAGTAGTGTTAGTTGCTCAGTCATGTCTGACTCTTTGTGACCCCATGGACTACTGCCCACCAGGCTCCTCTGTCCATGGGTTTCTCCAGGCAAGAATACTGGAGTGAACTGCCATTCCCTTCTCCAGAGGATCTTCCCAAAGGAAGGAATCGAACTTGCATCTCCTGCATTGCAGGCGGTTTCTTTACTGTCTAAGCTACAAGGAAGCTACAAGGAAAATGTTTATACTACTGTCCAGCGTAAGAGCTAAAGAATTATTTGATTTTTGAGCAACACCAACAGAAGTAAAGTGACTATATTCCATGTATGTACTATGAACACAAAGTGTTTCTAGCTGGCGGGAGTAGAGGTGGGGAGAAGAGCTTTGATTAAAGCATAAATAAGTATGTCTTAAGTAGTTTAAGTCACACTGATATGTGCATTATCTTCTCTTCAGAATTCCTACTTGTTTCTGCTGCTTAGTGAGCACTTAGTCAAGTCAGGACATGTGATTGAAGGACAATTATTAACTTGTGAGAGTTCACATTTTTCCCCTGCCAAAGAGAATGTGTAATTGGCAGCCAAATGCACCATTTATCTCCTCCTCTGTTCCTGAGAACTATTCTTCACATTAAAATTCTACTGTGTAAAACAGAGAGGGAAGGCAGGAAGAGGAGCAGGAGTACAAGAGGCAGGAGAGGAGGATTTTTCTAGGAGCTATTTGCAAGTGAGAAGCTCTTGAGAGTGATGACTTAAAAAATGTGGTGAAGATAAAGAAGTCTGGGATTTATTACACAAATAAAGAACAGAATTACTTCAAGAATCCTTTTTGCAGATTGACTGCCACCTGGCACTTCTTACAGACTGGCCCCTCTGGCTCACGGTTTTAATAGGGTTATAGATGAAAAGCATTCATGTGAAGTTTTTTTCCTCCATCCACCCAAATAGTCTCATCTTTTTTTGTCATCTCCCAATTTGGGCTTCCCCCATGGCTCAGACGGTAAAGAATCCGCCTGCAATGCAGGAGACCTGGGTTGGATCCCTGGGTTGGGAAGATTGCCCCAGAGAAGGAATGGGTACCCACTCCAGTATTCTTGCTGGGAGAATCCCCAAGGAGAGAGGAGTCTGGTGGGTCCTTGGGTTTGGACGCAGCTGAGTGACTAACACAACACGATCAACTCTTGCTAGTTTATCCTTCACTATCATTCATTAGAATAATTTTTGTGGGACACAGATGTGATTATGTCAGTTCTTTGTTTCAAACCCTCCCTAATGGTATGGACAACCTATCCCTTGTAAGTCAAGTTGGACCTGCAGATACAAATCCGTGAGCCCTTTGCCCCATGACTGCTCCGGATAGCACTCCACCCTCTCTGCGTAGGTGGTCTAACACTGATTCTCCCTCCGGAGGTTAAGATGAAGATGCCTCAGCTGGAGATGAGAGCAGGGGTGTCCTCCTGGATGCCCTGGTAATCTCTGCCCAAGCCCACGAGTGATGCCAGCCAAAGCGACAAAGACAGCAGCCACACTTTTCGTGAAATCCAGCCTTCAGCTGAGAGCGCCAGTGTCATACCAAGGAGTTGGGGGTGCGATGGGAGTGTCTGCCCTGTTCCAGAGCCCTGTTTCATCAAGGCCATTGTTTGAAATTTCCAGCATAGGATACCACTTGGCTTTATTATTTTTTTTTTAAATTCTCTATTGCAAAGCACCCTCTTGCTGCCTTTGCAGGCTGCTGCCCTGAGGCAAACTGCCCCCTTTCCCCATTTCTTTGTTCACCATAGGACCATGACACCCCCTCCTTTTTCTTTTGCTAGAGACTGAAGAGCGAGTGTATCACAGACTTGTGTTGACTGATGCGGAAATGCTGGTGACTATTGGAGCAGCATCTCCCAGGATTGAGGAAACCATAATTTGAAGGTCAGACCCTTTAGGTCCACGCAAAGGGAGACTAGAGGGGCGATTCCATGCCTTGGATTTTGGAGATGGGGTGGTGGCTCCAGAAAGGCAAGACATCATGACAGGAAAAGAAGCACTGTGACTGTATAGGTGGAGTTTGGTCACTACCTATGGCTGGCATATCTTTATTCAATTTCTCAGCTTGGGATTGTTTTATAAGTTCTTATAGATATTAAGGGGAGCAAACCAATCAATCCTAAAGGAAATCAATCCTAAATATTCACGGGAAGAGCTGAGGCTGAAGTTGAAGCTCCAATACTTTGGTCACCTGATGTGAAGAGCCAACTCATTGGAAAAGACCCTGATTCTGTGGAAGATTAAAGGTCAGAAGTGAAGAGGGCAGTAGAGGATGGTTAGATAATATCACCAACTTAGTGGACATGAATCTGAGCAAGTCCCAGGAGACAGTGAAGGACAGGGGAGCCTGATGCGCTGCAGCCCTTGGGGTTACAAAGAGTTGGACACGACTGAGAGGATGGACAACAAAAACAGCAGACGTTAAACAGGCTTCCCTGGTGGCTCAGCAGTGAAGAGCCCACCTGCCAATGCAGGAGACACAGGAGATGCAGGTTCGACCCCTGGGTCTGGAAGATCCCCTGGAGAGGGAAATGGCAACCCACTCCAGTATTCTTGACTGATATATCCCATGGACAGAGGAACCTGGCAGGCTACAGTTTCATGGGGTCCCAAAATAGTCAGACATGACTTAGCAGCAAACAGCAACAACAGACATTGAATGCTGTTCCTTTCAAGAGGGCTCTGTTGAATTGTTTAGGTCCTGAATTGATGAGATGGCTGGATGGCATCACCGACTCGATGGACATGAGTTTGAGTAAACTCCGGGAGTTGGTGATGGACAGGGAGGCCTGGCATGCTGCGATTCATGGGGCCGCAAAGAGTCAGACACGACTGAGCGACTGAACTGAACTGGAAAGTGCTCTATAAAGTTTTATTTTTTTGCTGTGTGTGTGTGTCACTGTTTCAGTTACTGTAAACCCTGATGAATTTTGGTTTAAATTAAAAACTCTCAGCTTGCTTAAAAGGGGGCAGATATTTGCTATTGATATATTTGCTTCCAGCAAAGCCTTGAAGAGCAAATGTTGATTCATATGTTACAGAGAAAAGGAAGTGGTCAAATACTAAAACTAATGTTATCAGCAGCTAGGCAGAATTGAGAAAGGGAGGGCCTGGCTTGGAGAGGAGGCCAGAGCTTTTGATAGAGATCCTTCCTGGGCCTCATAACAGGCATAGGTTCCCATCACCTGCAAGATAAGCCTGTGCTCCTAAACATAGCAAGTACAGGCTTGGAGCCCAGCCTACCTCCTCCACTCCATCTTCCTATGTTGTCCCTTGCATGTATCCTATCTCCATGCCCCAGGCAACAAAAACAGCCAGTCCCTGATTATGACATACTCTTTCATACCTCTGTGCCTTTATAGGTATTGTTTACCTTCCCTGAGAAGACAAATTTTCTTCCTTCTCCATCTTTCTATACTCATCTTCCAAAATTAGCAAGTTGTCTCTCCCATGGACAGCTCTCTGATTCCATTCCCAGTTATATCCCAAGAAGAAGTAATTGTTCCCTCATCCGTGATGATGTTCTGGAAGTGGAAATGCTGAGTTTGGCTCATTTCTTCTCCACTTAATGCTGTGTCACCTTGGACACATTGCTTAATCTCTCTGTGCTTCAGATCCCTTAACTGTATCATCGGGATAATAATAATAATAATAATAATAATAATAATAATGCTATCCCTTATAAAATTAAAGTGAGGATAAGGCTTTTAGAAAGTTTCCTAGAATCACATAGTAACTTAATGTCTTAATTGTTTTTAATATTATTTATTACTCCCACTACCATTATCATCATATATTTACCTCCTTTGTGCTTTTATTCACACCAGTTTTATTCACATAATTATTATTATTGATGTCAGTCTATCTGAATCTCATTTATTATCTTCTTGGGCTCCAAAATCACTGCAGATGGTGACTGCAGCCATGAAATTAAAAGACACTTGCTCCTTGGAAGAAAAGTTATGACAACATATTAAAAAGCAGAGACATTACTTTGCCAACAAAAGTTCATCTAGTCAAAGCTATGGTTTTTCCAGTAGTCATGTATGGATGTGAGAGTTGGAGAAGAATTGATGCTTTTGAACTGTGGTGTTGGAGAAGACTCTTGAGAGTCCCTTGAGAGAACTACAAGGAGATCTAACCACTCCATCCTAAAGGAAACCAGTCCTGAATATTCATTGGAAGGACTGATGCTGAAGCTGAAACTCCAATACTTTGGCCATTTGATGTGAAGAGCTGACTCATTTGAAAAGACCCTGATGCTGGGAAAGATTGAAGGTGGGAGAAGGGGACGACAGAGGAAGAGATGGTTGGATGGCATCACTGGCTTGATGGACATGAGTTTGAGTAAGCTCCAGGAGCTGGTGATGGAAGGGAAGCCTGTGTGCTGTGACCCATGGGGTCACAAAGAGTCAGACACGACTGAGTGACTGAACTGGAACCGGATCTTTACTCCTCAGTGTTCAACACAGTCCTTGGCATTAGCAGGTGTCTGGGAAATAGTTATGAATTTTAATTCAAAAGGCATCTATGTCTTTTTTCTTTTCATAAGCTTCATAAACTGTCTTTTCTGCCTTGTAGCAATCTTCATGGATTCTAGTTCAGTACCCTGCACATAATCAGCCTTAAAATCTACTGAAGAAATGTGTGTACAAACAACTATTTAGATATTAGCTTCTGGTCAGCCGGCAGACCAGTGGTGTCATAGGATATTTATTCCCAGCTTGTCATGTGAGATCAGCTGGTGAACTGAAAGCAGATTGTTTGGTTCACTTGATTTTTTGTTTCATAAACTTCTGCTGAATTTAAAAGGCAGTAAAGATGCAGTTAAAGATGAGGATCTGCCTTTTGAAGATGAAACCAGTGTATGAAAGTGGGAAGGGATGGATTAGGGATTTGTAGATGGATTAACTGAACTCAAATGTCCTTTGCAAACATGAGAGAAAACTTCTTTACCCCATAGTTTTAAAAATCCGTTTTTCTACACAATTGGGGTCTCATAACCAAATTTTCTCTGCTTCTTCAAACTATCTAATGGAGGTTTTTTGATTGGATGTTCATTATGTTACATCATCAGGTAACAGATAGATTAAAGTCATAATTTTTTTTCAACTAGGGACCAGACTAAATGGAACTCTTTGATCCAACTTTTGAGGATAGGACACAAGTATTCCTATGGGAGTGTTTCAAATGAGTTGTCTCTTACCCCAGGAGTGTGATGTGTTTTTGACCTATCTTGCATCATCTTCTATTAATAATATTCTGAACTTTGGATTGATTATTTAATGTTGTTGTTGTTGTTTAGTTGTTAAGTCGTGTCTGACTCTTTTGCGACTCCATGGACTGTGGCCTGCCAGGCTCCTCTGTCCATGGGCTTCTCCAGGTAAGAATACTGGAGTGGGTTGCCATTTCCTTCTCCAAGGAATCTTCCGGACTGAGGGACTGAACCTGCATCTCCTGCATTGGCAGGTGGGTTTTTTTTTTTTATCACTGAGCCACCAGGGAAGCCCCTAGCTCTTAATAATAAATACTATACATTTAAAGGGACATTTGTGAGTCAATCTGAGCCCTGAACTTATGTTTTGTTTAAAGAGTGCCATTTAAGGTTAAGATCAAAAGATTTTTTTTTTTTTTTTTTTTTGGTGGGTGGTTGGTTTAAGTTAAAAAATGAGAAAGTTACTTGAGTCCAAATGTAACCTTTAAATATTCTCCCAGGGAACTGAAACACACAGGGGAAAAAAAAATGATGACATTACAAATGGAATGTAAGACTCTTTACTTTTCTCTGTAAGCTCCTAGAAATGAAAAATGTAAATAGAAAGATAACTGAGGAAAAGATTTTGAAAGTTCTTCATCAAGCAGTCTAGTTGTTGCTTGAAATGGCAAGGGAGATAGAGCAGATGCCTCTCAAAGAAGCCTCAACCAGACCTGTCTACCCAAGAACCCTGAACATATCTTCCAGAAGCCCATCCCCAAGACAGTTCATTTGCCATCTCTGCTTTTATACCCACCACTGCCTCTAGCAGCTTCCATTCTCCCAAGCTGGAGGCAGCACCCTTTACTCATTCAATCAATCAAATTCCATCTTCCATTCTATTGCTGTTATATTATGTAATAAAGACTTGCCTAGTGGTTAGAAGTCAGGCACAGAGCTTCCAGTCTTCATCTCAGAATCTGCTTTAAAAATTCTTCCCTAAAAAAAAAAAATAAAAAATAAAAACTCTTCCCTAAAATCCATCTGGGAATTTAGGGTTTTGAGTATGAGCCATACATTCTCCTTGCTTGACCCTACAATAAACTTTCCCTCTCTTTAAAAAAAAAAAAAAAAAAAAAAAAGACTTGCCTAAGAGTGAGAAGACAGTCTGTCATTTACTTATGTCAGGCTGGTTCTTGCTTGGTTCTTACCTTGTAGCAAAGAATTGAAACTACAGACCAGTACAACTTAAGCAGGCAAGATTTACTGGGCAAGCAGCAAGCAATATGTTCTCCAGGGGTGAAGGCAGACCAATAGGCACAGGAGTTGCCCTGTTCCAGTTTGGCTTCCCTCTTTTATATTCCTTGCTCCCTCCCCTGAGTGGTCCCTGGGGCCTATGAAAATAAGGCATTATTCCTGAGATCAATCAGGGAAAGGGATGCAAATATGGTGTATACTCAAGACCTATCAGGGAAAGGAGCATGTTGGGCACGTTGTCCCACTGGAAGTCTTCATTCAGGTCAGTGGTTTTTATCTAACTATTTTTTTTTTACAGTTCATGGTGTCTGTGGTTTTCTAGCTGTCACTTCCTCTACCCACCATTTCATACCCATTTCCCCCTACTCTAACTGCCTAACACTTGCTAAGAAACTTTTTTTTGAGAACCTAGAATGTTATGCCTCAGTTCAGTTCAGTTGCTCAGTCGTGTCCGACTCTTTGCGACCCCATGAATCAGCGCAGCATGCCAGGCCTCCCTGTCCATCACCAACTCCCAGAGTTTACTCAAACTCATGTCCATCGAGTCAGTGATGCCATCCAGCCATCTCATCCTCTGTCGTCCCCTTCTCCTCCTGCCCCCAATCCCTCCCAGCATCAGGGTCTTTTCCAATGAGTCAACTCTTCGCATCAAGTGGTCAAAGTATTTGAGTTTCAGCTTCAGCATCAGTCCTTCCAATGAACACTCAGGACTGATCTCCTTTAGGATGGACTGGTTGGACCTCCTTGCAGTCCAAGGGACTCTCAAGAGTCTTCTCCAGCACCACAGTTTAAAAGCATCAACTTTTTGGTGCTCAGCTTTCTTCACAGTCCAACTCTCACATCCATGCATGACCATTGGAAAAACCATAGCCTTGCACTGTAATAAATGCTGGAAGTTCAGGGATGGTATGGCTTGGGCACATTGGAGTGGTCATAGAGCAGTTGCCTTTTCCTCCAGGGTCCACAGGTATTATTTAGTTCACTTGCCATCAAGAGAGACCACATGACTAGATTATGGCTAATGGATTTCAGGAGAAGTAATGGGAGCCACTTCCAGGCCTGGCTCCTAAAATATCTTTCATGATATTATTCTCTCTCCCCCTTTTACCATCTTTAGCTGAATGAAGAAGATCCAGGAAAGGACCCCAAGGAGTCACCTCCTTGCTAGATCACAAAGCCTGGATGCCTGAATCACCAGGTAGAGGAGGGCAGCCTGGGAGATTTGTCTGCCTAGAAATATCATGCACTGAATGTGAGTGGTTAAGAAATGAACGTTAATTTTCTTAAGCTGCTGAAACTTTGGGATTTAGTTAATATAGTATCAATAGTATAGTATAATAATTACATGCTAGTATGAGATGTGGAAACAGTGTCAGACTTTATTTTTTGGGGCTCCAAAATCACTGCAGATGATGATTGCAGCCATGAAATTAAAAGACGCTTACTCTTTGGAAGGAAAGTTATGACCAACCTAGATAACATATTAAAAAGCAGAGACATTACTTTGCCAACAAAGGTCCATCTAGTCTAGGCTATGGTTTTTCCAGTGGTCATGTATGGATGTGAGAGTTGGACCGTGAAGAAAGCTGAGTGCCAAAGAATTGATGCTTTTGAACTGTGGTGTTGGAGAAGACTCTTGAGAGTCCCTTGGACTGCAAGGAGATCCAATCAGTCCATCCTAAAGGAGGTCAGTCCTGGGTGTTCATTGGAAGGACTGATGCTGAAGCTGAAACTCCAATACTTTGGCCACTTGATGCGAAGAATTGACTCATTGGAAAAGACCCTGATGCTGGGAGGGATTGGAGGCAGGAGGAGAAGGGGACGACAGAGGATGAGAAGGCTGGATGGCATCACCGACTCGATGGATGTGAGTCTGAGTAAATTTCGGGAGTTTGTGATGGATAGGGAGGCCAGCGTGCTGTGATTCATGGGGTCGCAAAGAGTTGGACACGACTGAGTGACTGAACTGAACTGATGATGGCTTATGGTGAATGGTGCCACTGGATTTATGGTCTCCAAAGGAGACGATTTCACTCTGGGACCTAAAATGGGTCTCAATCACTCAGAGCTTTGTGCAGCAAAATTTTATTTAAAGTGACAGGACAGATCAGAAGTGGTAGAAAGAGTACCCACCCTCACTAGTTTAAGCAAGGCCTTATATACCTCTCAACCAGCTGCTGAGAACAGATAAAAAGAATACCTCAAGGCTGCAAGAGTTCCATCAGAACTTTCCCAAGGCATACATACTGAGATGACTTTGACACAAGATTAGCCAGGGAGAATGGGTTCCGGACAACTGTTACTGGGCGAGATATACTCCTTCTGTGTAATCAGGGGGACAAGTCTTGAGGAACAGGTTCCAAGACAAGGCTTGTTACAATTATAATCATCAACATAGAACCTAAGAAAAGCATTTTCATAAGTAAGACATTGTGCTGTGTGATCATTAGCTCCTAAAGAAGGGCCAGTTCTCAGGCAAGATACACTGTTGCACAAGGCTTAAGGGAAGCATGAGGGAGAATGTTCGCCTTCTCCTTGAAGGGGCCTGGACTGCCTAAGCTTTAACTCTCTCAAGTATAATACAGTTACATAATACAGTGGCAAACAGTGGCATAATATAGTGGCAAATCATTTCATAGCAAATAGATGGGGAAACAATGGAACCAGTGAGTTGGTGGAAGTTGGTGATGGACTTAAGGAAGTCTGTGTGCTGTGGTCCATGGGGTCACAAAGAGTCAGACACGACTGAGCGACTGGACTGAACTGATGATACAGTGGCATCTCTAATATAGTCTCTGACTAATAGAGATGAGTAAGATAAAGAACTTGTCTTCAAGGAATTAACATTTTGGTTGGGAGAAGTGTGTAAATTATAAAACAAGTGGTTTCAGTCTAGCAAATGAGAGATATAACATACAGTGGAAGTAGCATGAGGAATAAGATGGGGATGGTGATTGTGACAGAAAGACTTTCTGAATGAAAACCACTGTGTATTTTTTCCCCGCATTTGTGGGCATAGTTGGGGAGGGTGGTTGTAGGTTGAGAGAAGCAGAGAATGAGAGGCAGATCAATGTTGCAAGAGCAGAAAAGATGAGGTCAAGCATGGTGATACATGGGGCTGGAAAAGGAAGCAGATCTTGGAACTTAGAGCATCTTCCATATGCCCCTGCTCCCCTGGACTTTCTGAGATCAGTACCATTCAAAGTGCTGATCTGCAATGATGTAAGAAGCTTGAGGCAGAATGTGTATCAACACTCTTGCTTCTTTCACAGGGAATGTGTTGCCATTTGGGGAGAAATAGTCAGCTGAACCATATAATAGCAAGCTTAGCGATGTGGCTGGTTTGCGTGCCACCACAAACTTATTGTTTTGTCATGTCCAGGAAACTGTTTCCTTTTCTGAGGACCATTCTTGGGAGTGGGCCTGTTTTAGACAAATTATTCTGTTTTCTCCGGAAAATGGATGTGAAGGGTATACAGGGAGAGGACTTAAAAATTGTTAGTCATGTCTGACTCTTTGGGATCTCATCCACTGTAGCCTGCCAGCCTCCTCTGTCCATGAAATTCTCCAGGCAAGAATACTGGAGTGGGTTGCCATTCCCTTCTTCAGGGGATCTGTCTGACCGAGTGATTGAACTCTTGTCTCCCAAGTTGCAGGCAGATTGTTTACCATCTGAGACACTAGGGAAGCATGGGGAAATAATTCTGGAGGAAAATGATGAAGATCCTAAATTAGAGCAGTGGTGGTATTGATGGACCAAAGAGAATGAGTTGCAGACATATTTAGTATAAGATCAGGGTGTAGTGAGGACAGTGAGAGAAATAATTAAAAAAAAAAATGGGTCCCAATTTTTTTGATCAAGTGTCTGGACAGAGCCATCAACTGAAGAAGAGACAATCATGGACTTCGTGGGGAGTTTAACGAATTAACTTCCAGTGAAGTGGACAGGGAACACCAGGCAGATATGTTGAAAGACCAGTTGGAGATGACTGCCTGGACCTTAGGGGAAGAGTTCTGGGTTTGGGTGTTGTTATCATAGGAGGTACAGAAAATGGGAGTGTAACTCTGCAAAGTGAGAAAGGCAGTGGTTCAGGATGAAACTGTGAAGGATATTAAAGTAAAGGAGACAGAGATGATCTCCTGAGACAGACCTGACCTTCAGAAGAGTGAGAGGCGCTGGGAGCCCGGGGTGCTTTTAGATGTTCTGAGCCAACTAAAGCAGCAGGGAGGACCAGTTAAATCTCGATGAAAATGCTTCCACTGGACCCGCTAACCAGGATGTCTTTGGTGAAATCCAGACCAGAGCACTGGTGGGGGGCAGAGGAGACACTGCAGCAGAACTGTAAGGAATTCTGAAATCATCAAGAGATGGTCATCAAGAGATGGACACAAGTTTCTTTTCTCTAGAGCCCTGTTTCCTTCTCTGTTAGATGAGAAGTCAGACTACGTGAGATACTTTCAGTTCTAACATTCTCTAATAATAGATCCCATTTTGAATAAGCAAAAAGACGGTAAAGTCACATGATATTGATAAAAATGGTGCAAGATACTGGTTTGCCACCTTGCCTGAGGCTCAGAGAGCTTAAGGATCATGCTGCGGTTCACATACACAATGAATTTCTGAACTGAGAATTAAATATTAGGTTTGTCTGACAACAAAGCCTGTGTTCTTTTCACTGTCCTGCACCGTACAATGATTTTAAGAAGAGATAAGATACCAAGCAGAATGTGAATTGAATTTGGGTAGTAGATGATTTATAAGAGCCATCCTTGCTATATTTTCATAGGCGATACTCTTTAATAAAAGGCAGAATGCTCCTTTTGAGGAACATAAACAAAATTCACTGTGAGGGCTTTGAGCTAAGCTGATGTTAGCTATATAAAAAAGACCAGGTTGATCAGCAAGTGACAGGGAAATGGGGAACTTTTATATACAGAGGGAAAAAAAATCAATACTAGCATAATAGTTTATAGAGGCAATGCATTTTGCAGTTAAAAATCTCTGAAGACAAGCTTAGCAGTCAATTGGTATAGAAACTCTTGAGGACATAATTCTCATTCAGCTCAGGTAAGCATTATCTGAAGCCAATTATCTGATATAATAAGAGAATAGCTCATGCCTTCTCAAGGTGTCTTTCTTTGAGTATGTTTTAAGAATGACTGTCTTTAAAGTTAGCTAGTGTACCAAGGGGAATCTCTCCATCTATCCAAGGAGGAAAAGGAGGAGAATATTTTGAATATGGCACACTAAAAGATCCAATGGTGTTCTTGGGCTTTATAAAATTCGGCAAAGAGATATGGCCAACGTTTTCAGAAGCTTTCTGATTTAACTGTTCAGAATTTTCCATATATCTTTTCTCATGCAAAACTCTGTCCAGGAAGCTTGTAATTTCTTCTTATGCCCTCAAATAGCCCTTCAGGGATAGTCTACATTATATTTTGTGTACATACATGCTAAGTCTCTTCAGTTGTGTCTGACTCTTTGTGACCTTATGGACTGTAACCTGCCAGACTTCACTGTCCATGGGGTTCTCCAGGCAAGAATACTGGAGTGGGTTGCCCTGCCCTCCTCCAGGGGATGTTTCCTACCCAGGGATTGAACCTGTGTCTCTTACCTGTCCTTCATTGGCAATCGGGTTCTTTACCACTACCCACACCTGGGAAGCCCATAAAATATTATCAAGTGAGAATATCCCATTTTAAAATCAAAGAAAAGAAACACAGCTAGGGGAGGGATCTTGCCCACAGTCACAACTAGAGTAATGCTGTGGCCACAGCACAGGGACCCTCGCCTTTGGTGTAGTGCAGTTTCTACTGCACTGGGTCTGGGATGTGAGCTCAGTGCAAAATGGGGCTCTGTCTTAGCAACTGTTACATCCACTGTAGGACCTTGAACAGCGCCTAGTACCCAGAGAATGTAGGCTGTGTAATGATGGTAAAGGTCAAAGTGTTTATGTTTTAACTTCCTAGCAACACAGAAAAGCTTCTTCTGAAACTTGGTGTGATATGGGTTTCCCCATCTGTTCTAATTCTGCCAGGGTATCTGTCCTAGAGACTAGTCAGCCCCATCCCTAGCTCCTCCTTGTCTGAGGATCTGGGAGGAGCCAAGCCCTAAGGTAGTGGTAAGGTGAAGGACCAGAGGCTTGAGATCAGCTCTGACCTGGAGTGGATTGTTGCTGGGTTCGTGCTCTACCTTGATTCAGCAATTGAAGTTACTTTGTAATAACCCGAGGTCTCAGTCTATGCCTTGATTTCTTGCTCATTATTTCTTAGACTAATCTAGGCTCTGGGGCAGTCACAAATAGGGACCCAAATCTTGGTGGTTTCATACATAAAGATTCATTTCTCACTCATGAATCTGACAGCTCTCTAGGACAATGCTTTTAAAAAAATATTATTTTTTGTTGTGGACCATTTTTAAAGCTTTCATTGAATTTGTTACAATATTGTTTTTGTTTTATGTTTTGATTTTTTGACTGTGAGGCACATGGGATCCTAAGACCCTGACTAGGGATCGAACCCATATCCCCTGCATTAGAAAGCCAAGTGTTAACCATTGGACACCCAGGGAGATCCTGACAACTCCTTTTTAAACAGTGACTTAAAGGCCTCAGTTTCTTGTATTTTGCAGTTGCGCCACCTGAAAAACATGGCTTCCAGGTCAACTGGCATAGGAAGAGTGAGCTAAAGGGCTGTGCATTCTCTCTTAAATGCTTTAGCTTGGAAATGACACACATCACTTTTGCTCAGTGCTGGTTGGCCAGAACTAGTTACATGTCCTTCTCCAACTGCAAGGGCAGTTGGAAATTTCAGCAAGTACACAGGCTTTGGGAAGTAACAAAGATCTCTGTCAGAATGGAATTAGATAAACAAGAGATCACTGAGGTTTTCATCTTTATTTTTTCTTCCTAAAAAAAAAGGGAAAAAAAATTACAGTAAACTGACTTTCACAGTGGAATGTTCTTTGTGGCTTAGCTAGACATAAACAGTACCATTGGTGGGTCTAGGAAATATATGCAGTGGGGATTTAGGCTCTTGAGAACTTTGGCAGATCCAGTGACTGCTCTGAGGTTAGGTCCCTTGAGTTGTCACACTGAGTAATAAAAGGTGCAGTGAAAGTGGCTGGCCTGACCTCCAGTTGGCTGATTATTCAGTCAGACAGAGCTAAAGAAAAACAGTTGCCCAGTGGCCTTTCAACTCTGCTCCTTTCCTGTTATTTCTTCAGCCATTTATAGTCTAGTGTCTGGATAGAGCTGGGCCAAAGTTTGGCAGGATTCTAGGGAGATAAATTATTTGTAGGCCAGCAAGGGCCTCACAGTTTTACTAGGAAAGGGAAAATTGGAAGCTTGGATCATGGTCAGTTGTTAAGTCGTGTCTGACTCTTTCTCCAACACTACGCAACTCCACATCTCATCAGTTATCAAACACTCATGATTATGCCTTCTGGTGATTCTGCTTCATACTCAATACATGATTGCCTTTGCTTTAGCTTAAGCCTCCACTATGTCCATTCTAGAATACCATCCTAACTGGTCTTGCTAATAAGACAGAGTAATACATTAAAGCTCAAATAAAACCATAAGACATGTGTAAAATTTTCAGTGGCTTCTGATTGTCTGTGGCATACATTTCCATCCTGCCTGTCTTAGTGCATAATGCTTGTCATGATGCAGCTGCTGTTTCCCTCTACTGTCTATCATCGCTCTATACTCCCAACATGTGGGGAGTAACTGGTAGGTACCAGATTGCTTTAAATCCATGTGTGCCTCTGCTTACTCCTGTCTGTTGTTACCCAGAATGCTACTCACCTGCTTTTCATCTTGCAAACTCTTGAATCTTTCAGGATTCGGCCCAGACTTCATCTCACCAGGGAAAATTTCTAGATCCACTCAGTTGACTTAGACACTCTATATCTGGTTCTGGCAGCATTTAGTATACTGAACTGTAATGTTTAATCTGCTCAAAATCTCCACATACATTCTGACCCCATTAAAGTCAGAAGCTATAACTTATTTAACTCTGTCTCCATTATATTTTTATACTCTTCATTATGTTGTATTGATCTTTATTTTATATTTATGCCAATATCACACTATCTTACTAACTGCAGCTTTACAATAAGTCTTGAAATAAGGTAGTGTAAGAACCACAACTTTATTCTTCTCAAAGTTGACTTGGCCATGCATACTCTTTATATTACTCTATATTTAGAACCAACTTATCAATTTCTGCAAATGAAACCTCCTTGATATTTTGATTTGAATTGTATTTAATCCATGGTTTAATCTGGGGAGAACTGACATCATTACAATATTGGGTTTTCTTTTTTTTTTTTTTTTTTCAGAAAACTTGCTTAAGTGAGAAGTTTATTTATTTATTTATTTTTCATTTATTTTTATTAGTTGGAGGCTAATTACTTCACAACATTTCAGTGGGTTTTTTCATACATTGACATGAATCACCCATGGAGTTACATATATTCCCCATCCCGATCCCCCCTCTCCCACCTCCCTCTCCACCCGATTCCTTTGGGTCTTCCCAGTGCTGTGTTATATCCCTCCCTTCATTTAGGCCACTTTTCATTCTTTCAGTAATATTTTGCAGTTAAACAGTATACAGGTCTTGCACATCTTTTATCACTTAAATAAAAAACCTGAAAAGCAAAAACTCAAATTTAGGAAGCATAAATTGGGAGGGGATTCTTTGTTTTCCAGATGGATTTAACGAAAGGTTTCTTGAGTACCCCCAAAATCTGTATTGAAAAAATACATCACAGAGTAGGTACTCAAAAACACTACTGATAACTGAATGTCTGCTATAGTTTAGAGAATTCGCATTCATAATAAGCAAACCCAAAGACTACAGTGAGTAAAAGATGCCTGTGTTTCATTCACTTTACTCATTGATGGTATTTGCTTGGGTTTACTTGTAGGTAGAAAAAAACAAAACCCCAAAACCTTGTGTTCTTTAAATCCAGGAGTCTGTGTCAGGCAGACATCTGGGAGAGCAGGTATGGGTTTGGTCACACTGACCATGGCCTAGGCATCTTCGTGTCCCTGAGTTCCCAACAGCCTGCGGGTTCTCAGAGAAGATTCACTCCTCCAACAGAGAGCCAAACTGTGCTCATGTGATGAGGACTGGATCCATGAGCCAGGTATAATTTGTAGGCAGCTACAGAAAGCACAGAGGAGGGCATGGCAACCCATTCTAGTAGTATTCTTGCCTGGAGAATCCCACGGAAAAAGGAGCCTGGTGGATTATGGTCCGTAGGGTCACAATGAATCTGATACAACTGAAGCAATTCGGCTCAGAAAGCTGAAAGTCTTAAGGTGCGACTAAAAATGCAGACATAGAAGCATCCTTCTCAGGGCAATGACAATACCTACCAGACTGTGGGAAGTTCACAGTCATGTTCCTATTTATCTTGCATCTGCTCAGAACTGAATCTTCCTAAAGTTCAGCTGATTTGCAAGGAGATCAAGCCAGTCAATCCTAAAGGAAATCAACCCTGAAAATTCATTGACAGGACTGTTGCTAAAGCTGAAGCTCCAATAATTTAGCCACCTGATATGAAGAGTTGATTCATTGGAAAAGACCTTGATACTGGGAAAGATTCAGGATGGGAGGAGAAGGGGACAACAGAGGATGAGATGGTTGGATAGCATCACTGACTCAATGGACATGAGTTTGAGAAAACCCTAGGAGATAGTGAAGGACAGGGAAGCCTGGTGTGCTGCAGTCCATGGGGTCACAAAGACTTGGACAAAACTTGACTGAGCAACAGCAATAACAAAGTTCATTTATACCCAATGCCCATCTCAGCTCCAAAGACTCTAATGGCTCCCACATACCCACTGAACAGCTCAAACTTCTTTTTGTGACATTTAAATCCATTTATAATCAGCATGCAAATGCCTAGCAGGCATTATATCCTACGTATTCTCTGCATTTTTTCTTGAGCTCTAGTCATAATGGAGAGTGTGCAGTTCTCTACAAATAGCAGACTTATTTCTTACTTTTACTATTGTAGTTTCACTGCATGATTGGACTTCAGTCTCCTACTTTATATATTATTTTACTTTGAGTGATTTCTGCAATTTCATCTTCCAGTCGTTTTCTTGAAATTTTCATTTCCACTGTTCACCCCATCCATTCAGCCCAGGTTGCTGGAATAATGTTCCCAAAATTACAGCTTTGCTCATGAGCCTGAAGAAAAAGTTCAGGGCCTTTCCATAGTAAAAAAAATAAGACAGAATTTAATAGTTTGGTATCAAGACTCTTTAAAATCTAAACAATACTCCCCCTAACCACCTCCCCAAACCCCAAAAAAAACAAACACAAAAAGACTCTTTAAAATCCATTCTGCCCTGCCTTAACCTACCTTAGTTACTGGGCTTCTTACTCTGTGTGTGCAAGTTTGGGATTGATACCCTTCAGTATTTCTCTTTACTTATCCATTGGTTGTTCTCATCTATGCATCAGATATTGTTGCTGATTATGTGTGTGTGTGTGTGTGTGTGTGACTATGTCTATGTTCCTATTAGACTGTGGGTTCTCTATGGCTCACCCTACAACCTCTTTAAGACCAAATACCACTTCTTCCAACAGTAGATGCCCAATTAGTATTTGCTGGTGATGAAGAAGAAAGAAATGGAGCAGAGCAGAAAGTGCCCTTGGTGAGTGTTGCATCAGAGAAATTCATAGACATAGCCAGAAGTTCACAGCCTGAACCTGGTTGGCAGTGATAGGAATAAATGGATGCTCTTTCACTTCCATTTAACAGATACATGTGGATCATCTCAAGGTTAGATACTAAAATACACCATTAAATACTAATCCCAGAGGAAGAAATGCAAATTCATGCTCCACTAATGTCTGCAAGTGAGATGTGAAGCTTGGGCTAGCTTTCCATGATTTATTGAGCTGTGATAGAGGACATCAGATTCTTCCACCTACTGCCCCAGGCTTGTGGTCACAACCATGAAACAGCTGGACTTCATCGGCAGTTAACATGAAGACGAACGTTGGTCCCATTAGCAGAGGGAAGATCATTGAAGGTCAGGAATAGAATAAAAGGAAGAACACCACTTTATGCCCATTGAAGTAATTGTCAACTGATGGGCATCCCTGAGTGAAACTGTGTTCAAAGGGTTTATATACACCCCTGCTTTATGGCGTATGCCTTGCAGAAACCCTGGGGCACATAGATGAAACGGACACAGGGAACTATAGGACACACAGACAGCCATTTAAAAAGGTCCTTCACATTTATGAATAACTTTACACTTTTCCTTTAAATAAATATGCTACCATTGCTGTAAAATTATATCATAAAATGTTAATTGAAAGAAAGATATCTGTATTCCTATACACAAAGATAATTGTTCATAATGTGCTAAATTTTTCATTCCTTTATCTAAGCCTGAGTACTTTTCAGTAGTTGGGAGCATACCATATGTTATCTTCTTCCATTTACTTTGTAACACAAACATTTCCCCATGTTAATACACAGTTGTTTTTACAGTTAGTCTATTCCTGTGGTGAATACTGATTGATTTTTTAAAAGTTAAGCCATGTTGAATACTTTGATTATGATATATTTTTCTTTTTATGTATTTTTAGATTGGATTTTCTGGAAGTTTGTTGAGGATATTTATGTCATGTCCATGAGAGATATTTTATCTGTAATTTTATTCTTTTGTAATATCTTTGTCTGGTTTTGGTATCAAGTTAATATGTGGTGAGTAAAATGTGTTGGGTATGAGTTTGAGTAAACTCCGGGAGTTGGTGATGGACAGGGAGGCCTGGCGTGCTGTGATTCATGGGATCTCAAAGAGTCGGACATGACTGAGCGACTGAACTGAACTGAACTGAATGGATTGTCCCCTTTAACAGTTCTAGAAGAGAACTTCTAGAATTGGTAGAATTGGTATTGTGTAGATACAATTGTGTATAGAATTGGTATTATTTCTTCCTTAAATATTTAATAGAATTCATAAGTGAAACCACCTGGGCCAGGAGGCTCGTTTTCCTTTCCTTTTTTAAAAAAATCATGAACTCAATTACTTTAAGAAGCATAGAACTGATTAGGTCTTCTTGCTCTTTTTTCTTTTTGTGGGAGCTTTGGCAATTTTCATCTTTCAAAGAATTTGTTCATAACATCAAAACTATTGTGATTATGGGTAAAGATTATCTGTCCATATTACTCTCTTACTATGTTGTAATTGCTAATGTTTGTAACATCTGTAATAATGTTTCCTCTTTAGTTTCTAAATGAAATTTTTGTCTTGCTTCTCTCCCACAGCCTTTTTTATTGATTTCATCAAACTACTAACAATTGGTTTCATTGTTTTTGTCTACTTATAGGTTCTCAGTATCACTAATTTCTGCTCTTACCTCCTTCTTCTGTTTGCTTGGATATTTTTGCTTTCATTTCTAGTTTTCTTAGGTAAAATCTTAGATCTCTGATTCGAGACCTTTTTCCTTTTCTAACACATGCATTTAATGTCATACATTTCCCTGAAAGCACTGCATTTAGTATGTTTCCCAAATTTTGATATGTTTTGTCTTCATTATAACTCTCAAAATAGTCATCGAGTGCTTCTAATTAGAATTAGAGGCCTCTAACCAAAAATTAGAATTGTTTGTGGAGCTCTGAAAAATGCTGATGTGTATACCCCATGTATACCCCAAGACTGTATGAGTCAGGAAATCTGGGGATGGGTCCTGGGTATTGCTTTAACACCTCCCCAGGGTGATTTGAATGTTTACCTAGGATTGAGAATCTGCTCTCTAACTTATTCAAAGGGATTCCCAAACTCTTGTTGTAAATATTCATCTGGATACTTGTTAAAAAATGCAAATTCTTGCACCCACTCCTAGAGATTTTGATTCTAACAGTAAACACAATAGTCTGTAGACATGGGAATTTTTTTTTTTTTTTAAGTAGCTCATATGGATTCTGATGCATGTGGGGCTTAGACTACTCTTTGAAAAACTCTCCATAAAGGAAGAAATAAGTCCCTGCTGTGGTAGCAGCTATAGGTGTGTGTGTGTGTGTGTGTGTGTGTGTGTGTGTGTGTGTGTGTACTCAGTCATGTCCATTGCCATTTCCTACTCTAAAGATCTTCCTGACCCAGGGATCGAATCTGCGACTTCCATGTCTCCTGCATTACAGGTGAATTCTTTACCACTGAGCCACCAGAGAAGCCCCTGCTGTATGTATTTCAAGAGGTAGAACATAACCTGATTGCTGTTGGTATCTTGGAAAGGGTGCCTTCCTCCTACCCCTTGCTTTCAGGTAACAAGTCTATGATCACAAAAAACTCTCCTTTGCTGGGAATACTTGGCTTCATAACTGAAATCACTGACCTTATCATCACTTTCTGATAGCAAGTAGAATTATCTTCATAAAGCGCAGGTCTCTGTTCATACAGTTTGCTGTGTCTAAAGGTCTCCCTTTTCAGCTAGCTGACTCCTGCTTATCCCTAGCACTCCATCTAGGAAGACTTCTCTGACCTCCCACACTAGAAGTCTCTGGACTCCACACTTCTCGTCTAGATCAGGTGCCTCTCCTTGGGTCCTCATAGCCTCTCTGCATATTAATCTCAAAGATTAAACATCTATTTATATTTTATTTCCTCCACCAAACCCTTGAGAAAAAGTTTAGCCTCCAGGGTTTAGCCTGGAGTCTGGCCTTAACATATCCTCAGGAATGTGTGCTGAGCTGATCTTATTGAACATTCTTCAACTAGTGGGCATCCCAGCATTCTGCCTTCCTATTGGTTTCAGCTTGGGATGAGATCAAGACAGTGACTTCCTATGTCTTCTAGATGGACAGTCCCTCCATCTGGAACTGAATCAATGTGTGTGGGGGTGGAAGGGGTGGAGGAAGCCTCAGCTGTTTCTGCAAGCCTGTAGCTCAGTGTTTGGCAAATAATAACTGCTCAGAAATATTGTTTGATTGAGTGAAATAAGGGAAAAAGAAGTAAAAAGTCAAATGATAGTCAGAAGGAGGACATAGAGGCCCTACAAAGTCATGAATCATGAAAGAAAAATCTCATTTGATTTATTGTTTGTTAGATTCTGGTTTGGAAGAGGCAGAGGAATCAGAGATCAAGTTGCCAACATTCATTGGATCATGGAGAAAGCAAAGGAGTTACAGAAAAACACCTACTTCTGCTTCAGTGACTACACCAAAGCCTTTGACTGTGTGGATCACAACAAACTGAAAATTCTTAAAGAGATGGGAATGTCAGACCACCTTACCTGGCTCTTGAGAAAACTGTATGTGGGTCAAGAAGCAACAATTAGCACTTAACAGGGAACAAATGACTGATTCAAAATTAGGAAAGGAGTACAACAAAGCTGCATGTTGTCACTGTGCTCTTTTGAATTCTATGCAGAGTACATCATGCGAAATGCTGGACTAGATGAATCACAAGCTGGAATCAAGATTGTGGGGAGAAATATCAACAACCTCAGATATGCAGATGATACCATCCTAATGGCAAAAAGTGAAGAATAACTAAAGAGCCTCTTGATGAGGGTGAAAGAGGAGAATGAAAAAGTTGGCCTGAAACTCAACATTAAAAAAATTAAGACCATGGCATCCAGTCCTATCACTTTATGGCAAATAGAAGGGGAAAAAGTGGAAGCAGTGACATATTTTATTTATGTGGGCTCCAAAATTGCTGCGGATGGTGACTGCAACCATGACGTTAAAAGATACTTTCTCCTTGCAAGAAAAGCTATTACAAACATAAACCGTGTATTAAAACCAAAGAAATCACTTTGCCAACAAAGGTCCATATAGACAAAACTATGGTTTTTCCAGTCGTCATGTATAGATATGAAAATTGGACCATAAAGAACTCATGAACACTGAAGAATAGATTCTTTCGAATTGTGGTGCTGGGGAAGATTCTTAAGAGTCCCTTGGACTGCAAGGAAATCAAACCAGTCAATCATAAAGGAAACCAGTCCTGAATATTCATTGGAAGGGCTAAAACTGAAGCTCAAGCTCCAATACTTTGGCCACTTGATGCAAAAATCTGATTCACTGGAAAAAGACTCTGATGCTAGGAAAGACTGAAGGCAAAAGAAGAGGGCAACAGAAGATGAGATGGTTAGATAGCATCACTGACTCAATGGACATGAATTTGAGCAAACTGCAGGAGATAGTGAAGGACAGAGGAACCTGACATGCTGCAGTCCATGGGGTTGCAGAGTCAGACACAACTTCGTGACTGAACAACAAGTCACTCTGAACTATCTAAACCCACCTCCAGGCTTTCTAAGTAGAAGAGACTTATGGTCAGAGAAGGACTTTTATTTCCCCAGAAAATACATTGAATGAGAGTATTTTTCTAAACATTCCAATTAATGGGTTAATGTAATGACTGTTGATAGATCAAATAATGTAGTCGCATGATACAGTGTTTAAACTGCTGCCAGCAAAGATTTTTAATCTCCCTGAAGGAAATGTAGTGTTTAGGCCCTTTAGAAACATCTCTTTGCAAGTAATCAAGTTGGCAAACATAGTATTTCTCAGTGTACAAGCCCAATCCCAGGGCACTTGTTTATCACCGCATGTTTGCTATAGGCACTTGTAAATAATAAAAGTTGCTTTCCTTTGAAAAATAATAGAAATCCTTGCCCATTCCCCATGGTTATTCAGAGTAGAGATAGTTTTCTTAATAAGAAAAAAAGTGCATGTGTAATTTTTTTAGTTCAAAGAATGGAATGATGCCCTTTTCAATGTGACATCAGTTAAAGAGCAGGCAATATGACTGTGTCTTTGTGAGCTGCAAGGAGGAAGTCAAGCTCTGAAGGCAACAGAAGGAGGAGAGTTGAGGATGGTTGAGGTAGTTTGCTATAGACTGCTGAGCGGAACTAGTTGGTGAGGACTTTATTCATTCAATTGGGAAATATTTATTATGTACCTACTGTGTGTCAGCTGTTTTACAAGCTGAATGATGATATGAGACTTCACAAAATAGCTTATGGTGAGATAGAAAGGGCTCTGAACAAGTAAATCTGGTTATAGTTCTGGGAATGGCCTGGGTAATTTCTTGCCCCCTCTGGGCTCTCATCGCCATGTATATAAAATGGGGAGATGAGACTGAATGACATGATCCCCAAGGTCCCATACATCTCTGTCATTAAGATACAACCAGTCAAAAAGTGAAAAATGTGCCAGCAGTTTCAATGTGGAAGTTCAGTCCTCTAAGGTTGAATAGGAGAATAGGTTGAGGAAACTGCTGATGTAGCTGGCATAATGGACGGAGAGAGTTCATAATTCTTTTTGATGAGGGTGTAGAAAATTGGGTGGAAGGTGTGTGGGAGGGGTCTGAGAAAATTACAGGTAAGGACTGGGCATATTTCTCCACATTGCTGAACCACTACAGGGACAGGCTGCAGTCAAATGAGCACAGATTCTGAAGCCAGGCTGAATGTTGGCTTTATGGTGTAAGAAAAAGAACTTCTGTGATAGTCCTGAAGTTCTGTTGCTTTTACATCTCACTCAGTTATCAGCTCATTGAGGTCTCCCTCTGTTATCTCCTGTCTTTGTGACCCTGGTCAGTTTCTAACAGTTTCCGATTGAGGTTAATGTATTCATTATATGAGATAAAACATACAAGATACTTAAAGTAAAACGATACTGAGGAAGTTCTAGAGTGTCAGTTTCTTTTCTTTCTAGTATAAAAGCACAGTGATCTGGGATCTTTTATTATACAGGCAAACTGTGAACATATATTCCTTTAGAGTTATTCTTTCATGAAGATAATGGTGACTTTTACATTCATCTCATTGGACTGGAGTATGTGTTCTCTCTCACAAGGATTTCCAATTACAGGCTTGTATTTTCTCTTTACACCCCATTACTCGTTTTGTCACTGCATCATCCACCTGCTGTCAGTTTTCTTTCCAAAGCACAATTTGGATCAAATCATGCCCTTGAGCAAAATTCTACAATGGCTCCCCATTGCTTGCAGAATAAAATCCCCACTCCTGAGCTTGTGCTCTAAGCTCTCCATGATCCAGACCCAGCATGCCTTTCCATGTTCATTTCCTCTCATAATCACTCCATGCACAGGGCCTCTATCCCAGTGGTTCTCAAACCTAAATGTGTTCCAGACTCACCTGGAGGGCTTCTTAAAATGCATGTTTCTGGGCCTCATGCCCAGCGTTTCTGACTCGGTAATTCTGGAGTGAGGTCTTGAAATTGTATGCTTCTAACAAATTCCCAGGTGATTCTGATGCTGCTTGTATGGGGACCACACTTTAAGAATCATTGTTTGACCACACAAAACACTGGTCCTTTCTGGTATATATCATATAAGTACTTTTGAAATTGAGCAGGACTCTATGGGCCTTCCCCTGAGACCCGTGTCTGCAGCCCACCTTTTGCCTGTAGAAAACACTTTAGCCAAAGAGTAAGTTTCATCAGAGAAGTGAGAAAATGCAGAAGCAAAGGAAAACAATCAAATAAGATGAAGTAAGTCATTAAATAAAGTCAAGAACTTTTAGATCCTCCTTAAGGGCTATAACATAGTATTCTGAGCCATATCCTTTGAGCTGTTTTGTAGGTACTGAAACACCCAGCAGGTGGAAAAAGTTAACCCCATGGTAACTAGACTGTAGCCATGACATGCTGCTGTTGCTGCTAAGTCACTTTAGTCGTGTCAGACTTCGTGTGACCCCATAGACAGCAGCCCACCAGGCTCCCCCGTCCCTGGGATTCTCCAGGCAAGAACACTGGAGTGGGTTGCCATTTCCTTCTCCAATGTGTGAAAGTGAAAAGTTAAAGTGAAGCTGCTCAGTCATGTCTGACTCTTAGTGACCCCATGGACCGCAGCCTACCAGGCTCCTCCATCCATGGGATTTTCCAGGCAAGAGTGCTGGGGTGGGGTGCCATTGCCTTGACATAAGTTGCCAAAATTCCAAGAAATGACCTCAAAGAAATGGGAACAAACCAGCCTTGGAACTGAAGATGAGCTGTACTTAAAACATTCAAGATGAAGTTGATCAGACCACCGATGACCAATTTCAAGATGGCTGTCAGAGCTGACTGCGCTGTTTCTGCATGTAAACCCATCCCTCTGCCTAGAAAAGCTCTTGCCCACTGATTGTTAGCAGGGAGAATCAGCCTTTGAACACAAGTGTGTCTGTTCCCCCTCTGTTGCCGGCCTCTGGAATAAAGCAAACTTTCTTTCCCACCAAACTTGCCTATCAAGTATTGGCTTTCGAGGGGTGAGCAGCCAGATCCCACTTTCAGTACCACTTTTGCATCATGGCATTCTTCCCTCAGGCTCCTGCTCTTGGTAGAACTCCACTCACTTTTCAAGTTAATTTCACTTTTTAAGGACTCTCGTCTTGTCATTCAGAATTAGGGAGGAAAGCATTCTTTATCTAAGCACCCATTAGCTCTTGCGGGTACTTCTTCACATGCTGCTTCTATTTTAGTGTTTTTTCATTCTACATTGTACTAGAGCTAATTGTGTGTTTGCCTGCCCTTTCATTCAATTGTCAGTCCCTTGAGGGAAAGGAGCAGATTTCATTAATCTGAATCCTCAAAAGGCTTAAGTTTTATGATGCTGCCTGGGAGGAAGATCCAGTGAATTATATTCTGTACATGCTTCCCTCCCCTTCTCTGCGTACTGGTGCCTTCCAGGAAGACAGCAATTTCAAGGTGAGCCACCCCTCCTTCTTCTGAGATTGGAGAATTTGTAGCATTTAAGTATCTGAAATATTCAATTCCACCAGCAAGGTTAGAGAGAGATTCATCAAAGTTAGAAGGGAACCAACCCAAAATATTGGTCTAGGGTAGGTTTCAGGGCTACCTGTTTCATAAAGATGCTATGACTCATTGTAGCAAGTCAAGCTGTTGTGGTGAACACTATCTAAAGTCAACTCTGATCTAAAGAGGTGTTTGAATTTTTTTAAGAGGACAAGTGTCAGAAGCAATTTCTTCTCTGTGTGTAGCCCTTTCCCATGCTGAACATGATAAATAAAATAACAGAGAGGGGGAAAAAAAAGAGGGCAGAGTAAGTGCACAGTCTGGAATCGTTTCGCTCAAAGTAAATTTCAGGAAATGCAAAATAACCAATCTCTTTAATACCCTTTCGGTTTCCAAAGAGCGCAGAATAAATCCAGTTCTCCCACCTGACTCACTGCTAGCCGTTAGTGAGGAAGCTTCTTCTTAGCCTCCCTCTGCTCTTCCTTTTCCTCTGCACACCAGGACCTGTTCCTGTTTCTGTTAGTTCGTCTGCCTGAGGCTATCTTTGGGGGATTCCATCTGACTCCGCAACTCCTTCTGTCACCTTTAGTTGATGACTACATCCAGCCTAGATCTTTCTCCTGAGCCACACACCCTTGGAGCCAACAGTTACTCTAAACTCCCCTTGACTTTTTCACAGGGATCTCAGATTCAATATGCCTCTAAATTAAATTAATTCATCATATTCCAGGTAAGTTGACCATTTCCAGGGCACCGATTGCAAAGAGAACAGGATTGGTTTAACCAATTTGGAAAATTGTTCAAAAGTAAAAAACTGAACAAGTGCATAGTATATGAGCCAAAATTTCCACCCCTAGGTAGACTGCTAACAGAAATGGTTACATATGTTCGCCAAGAGGTATATGTGTTAGTTGCTCAGGCATGTCCCACTCTTTGCAACCCCATAGACTGTAGCTCACCAGGCTCCTCTGTCCATGGAGTTCTCTAGTCAGGAATAATGGAGTGGGTTGCCATTTCCTTCTCCAAAGAGATATACACAAGAATGTTTATAGGTGCACTCTGCAATAGCTCCAAACTGGAAATCATCCAAGTGGTCCACTGACAATAGAATGAATATGTCAATTTGGTTTAATCATGTGATGAAATGCTATAAAACAATAACAGTGGAAAAAAACTGTGCAATAAATAATCTACAAAGAACACAATGGATATCTCATACAAACATTGTTGAATAGAAGCCAGAGGCAGATGAATACATACCAAATGCTTCTATTTATTTTATTTTACTTTTTGCCATGCCATGAACCAATGTGGGGCTCCCTGACCAAGGATCTAACCTGGGCCCTTGACAGTGAGGACACAGTCCTAAGCAGTGGACCACCAGGGAATTCCCATCATTCCATTTATGTAAAGCTCAGAAGCAGGCCAAATTAATTTATTCTGTGTGAAGTCATAAGGGTGAATACCCTTGGGAGAATGAGATAAGAAGGAAGCATGAGCAGGCTTTAGGTGTGCGGCAGAGTTCTTCTCCTTGGTTTGGATGCTTATTTACATAATGGGGTTCAGTTTGCGAAAATTCCTTGAGCAGTGCACTTAAGAGCGGTGCACTTTTCTTCGTGTATGCTCTACTTGAATAAGATGTGTGAAAAAAGAAGAAGACAAGGGCTCCTATGCTCAGTCTCTTCCCTGCTGAGCTTTCAAGTCTCACTTATGGTTTCTGTCATATCCCTATTCTGGTACTTTGCAGCTTGTTTCCTCCTTGGTAGCCAAACATGGAGCAAATAACCTCAAAAAAATAAAAAAAAACGTCCTGTAAGAGGGCGGACTGTGTACAAGGTCCAGTCAAAATGTTATTCTAAACATCTAGATGTCTGTCCTGGCCTCCATGGTTGCCCCTTCTCATTGCATATATATGAGGCACAGATTAAAGGTGATTTTTTTCTGTCTGTACAAAACCAATGTGTGCAGCACCATTTGTTGAGAAGTGTGGCCTTTCCTTGCTTAGTTGCCTTTGTCAAAATCAGTTGTCTCTATATGTGTGGATTCGTTTCTATATTCTCTGTTCTGTTCTGCTGATCTATTTGTTTATTCTCATTCTCAAGCCAACAACACATTGTTCTGATCATTATTAAACCTCATTGGAGGTCTGACTTGTAATCTGCAGCTATAAAGAACTCTCCAGACTCCCACCTCTGTATTTTTCTTCTCTAAGAAATAGTTTAGCTCCTCCAGAGATCACTTTCCTTCATAGCAATAGACATTTTCTCCAGATCTCAAACTGAGCAATTGTAGGGTTTTACCCAATATTCTTGCCTGGGATATCCCATGGGCAGAGGAGCCTGGCAAGCTACAGCCCATGTGGTCACAAAAGAGTCAGACACAACTTGGCAACTAAACAACAACAACAACAATTCCTCTATCTCAAGGATCTCTCTCCTACATTGCTGAATATTGTTTCTTTTACTTTGTCCATTTAAAAAGTTGCTTCAAATGGGAAGAGAAATCCTATCCCTTTTGGCCAGAAGCACAAGTCTGTATTACTTTTTTTGGGTGCATATCTTTTTGTTCTTTTTCACTAGTTGCTTTAGATACTACAACATAGAATTTTAAGTTATCAAGTTAATCCTCAAGAAAAATTGTACTGCTTAATAAACATTAAAGAAACTTGTAACTAGGTTTTCCATTCACTCTTTTACTCATTTTACCCTTACTATCTTACATATTTACTCCGTAGATGGTATGTCACAGTATCCTGTTATTATTTATATTCTAAACTGTTAATAGCCTATAAAACATTTCTCAAGATGTGTTTGAGATGCTAATAAAGACTTCTATGTTTATTCAGTTATTTACCCTTTTCAGTGTTCTTTATTCTTTCCTATAAATCTGGAGTTTCATCTGCTTCAATTTTCCATCAATCTGAGGAAACTTTTTATCTTTTTGTTCAAGACTCATTATTTTTAACTTTGTATGAATAAAAACCTCTATTACTTTGCCATCATTACTGAGGAATATTTTCTTGGGCGTAAAATTCTAAATTGACAGCTTTTTCCCTTTCCAATACTTAAAAATTATTGCTTCTTTTTTTTTTTTTTTTTGGTCTTCATTGTTTTTGCTGAGAAAAGCTATTGTTCTTATCACTGTTCTTTTTTGCTTTGGATCCATTTGAGATTTTCTGTTTATCTTTGATTTCACATGTTTTCCTTTTTTATACCTATATGTAGTTTTCTTTATCCTACTTGAGACTGGCATTTTGAATCTGTGGGTTGATGTCTCATCAATTTTGAAAACTGTTGGCTATTTATTTTAAAATATTTTTTCTGCACTATTCTTTCTTCAGCTTCTGGGACTCCAATTACATGTGCTAGAAAATGTTATATAATCCTATAGATTTCAAGTAGTCTGTTTTTTCCTTGCTTTTTAGTCTTCTTTTGTTTACTTTGTTTTATTCTATCTTCAAGCTCATAGGTCCTGACCTCTGCTGAGTCCATTTTGATCTTAAGGCCTTGTATTAAATAGTTCATTACTCATACTATAGTTCTTATTTTTAGTATTTACATTTGGGCTAAAAGTACTTTCTTTTCTTTCTATTTAGCTTTTTAATATTGAAATATCATTGACATACAATACTATATTATCCATAATAATAGTAATATAATAGTAATAGTTTCAGCATAGTGATTTGATTTATATATCATGAAATGGTTATCACAATAATTTGAACGAATATCCATCATCTCATATAGATATGGAATCAAAGAAATAGATTTTTTTGTGTGTGTGATGAGAACTCAAGATTTACTCTCCTAAAAACTTTTGTATTTAATATACAGTGGTGTTAATTTTATATATCGTTTTGAAGAGAAAGTCCCAGGTCATCACATTTTTAATATTTACCTTATAACTGGAAATTTAAGTACTGTTTGACAGTCTTTATTCATTTCCTCCTGCCTTTACTCCCTGTCTCTGGTAACCAGAAATTTGCTTCCTTTTTTCCTATTTGTTTTTGAAGTGTAATTGGTCTGTACTATGTTAGTTCCTGTTATACAACCTAGTGAGTTTTTTTTCTGTACATTTTGAAATGATCACCACAAAAGGTCTAGTGTGCTCAAGGGAGGAGGTGAGATCAGTGTCTTCCTACTCCACTATCTTGGCCACACTTTTGTAATCATCCCATTCAGAAAGCATGTTGTATACCTTTTCAGCTAGATCCTCTAGCATTTTTATCCTGGGGATCTTCAAGACTCAGTCTGACGTTTCATCATCTAGACTATCTCTGGTTCTGCTTTCATTGACTCTTTCCTTATTGTTCATAGGTTACATTTTCTTGATTCTTACTTTTTTTTAAAATCATATGCAGACATTTACTGTAAAAAACACACTAATGCAAACAATATTTACTTAAGAAAAGAACAAAATCCTCTGTCTGGCTTTTAGTGTGAGGACCTAAGTCGTTCAGATCTGTCGCTCGTCACACCAGGGCTGTGTCGTGGCTTTAGTTTGAATAAGCTGGCTCACTGCAAGCTTGAGTTGTTTTGAGGGTGACCTGGGACTTTCTCTTCAGCAAGATTTATGCCCTGCACCTGCCACAGTTCTGGAGCTCTTTTTATGGATTACAAGTGACTTAACCGCTTTCTGAACTTTGTGAAAACTCTCTTTACAGTCTGGCAGTAAGATTTATGGATTGCTAGGGGATTCTTTTTGGTCTCTAGATTAATCCCTGTGGTTTTGTGGCTTAGAGAAACATTTTTTCTCTGCTAGTTTGTGTAGGCCTCCTGAGGGCAGCCTTAACCCCTCGATGAAGCTTTGGAATGCCATGTGTTTTTCTCAGATGTCTTGCATTTTCTCAAGCATCTGGTGCCTGAGAAACTGTAGTGCCTCCAGTGAATTTCCTCTAGTTCTCTGGTCCTAGTTCTTGCCTTTGGAGAGTGGCTTCTTTGTGCCTGTAGAAGGCACTGTGGGTGATCTTTCTCAGTGCTCCTGACCTGCCCTAAGCCTTTGGCATACTACATCTGTGCACTCAGTAAAGACCCATTAGAAAGATTTGATGGGTGAATTTGGTCTCTGTACCTGGGGTTTCTCAGACTATTAATCTGTCATGCCAGCCCACATACAGCCTTAAATATTTGTTAAAATTTCAGCCGGTTCTCCTTATCCCCAACTATTTTTTCCTCATCACTCTGCCAGGAAAGCAAACAGCTGAGAATTTCATCTCTCTTTTAAAGAGCTTGTCCTTTCTTGGAATTTAGTTCAGTTATGTTTCTTTGTGTCTTCGACTTGTACGTTTGGAAAAAAGATGTCACAGCTTCTCTGGCTTGTTTTATTTGTTAGGGTGAGACCAACACTCTCATGTGATTTTCTACATCATAAACAGAGACAGAATTTTTATGTGTAATATTTTTAAAGAATTTCCTGACATATTCAGCATGTCCGGCAATTTTAGCAGTTACCATACTGTAGGAGAATTCTAAAAGGGATGGTCCCCAAATAACTTCTAAGTGATTCAGTAGAAGAGCTTTTCACTCCATAAGACTATTCCCCAACTCCATTTGTCTTTCTCTGGATCATAACTTTAATCAGCTCTTGGGACAGGTAGAATCTTTGTAGCACTGGTTGCTCTAGAAATCTTACTAATAACACCACGTGTATTTATGTGGTGCTTCTTCAGGGATTCACTCTTATTTACTGCTACATCCCTAAGTCCAAGAACAGTATATACAGAGACCAAACATTTAATAAATATTTGTTGAATGACTATTTGATCTTTATTTCTGAAGATAAACAGAAAGAAGAAAGAAATTCACAGTTGTTAAAATATCTACTTTGTGTTGGGGACTGTTAAACTCACTTTGTATTCATTATTTCAGTTAATACTTAGACTAACACTGTGATGAATTATTATTAATGTTTCAAAGAATAAGAAACAGAGCTCCAGCGGAACAACTGGTTAACTCCACTGGAAGCCAAGTCGACTCTTTGTTCTTGACCATTTCCACACTACAACTGTCTCTTATAAAATGCTTTTCCCTGCATAAGAAAACTGAGGAACACAAGGTCTCTAGGAATCTTTCACTGCTGATAACTGAGATGTCTCTTCTCAATTATAACTAACATTCAAATGTCTGCATTAAGGGAGAAAAAAGACACATGTACGAATTTTTATATTTGATATCCAGGATTAAATTGAACTTTTTTCAATAACAAATTCTGCCTAAGTAAAAACAATAAAGTACTTGAGTAAATAAAAGGGCTATTAAAACACTAATATTAATGCACATAAATATTCTTTTTCAGATTATTTTCCATTATGGCTATACAAAATTAGTTTCCTGTGCTAGATGGTAGGTCCTTGTTGTTCTTTTACTTTATATATAGTAGTATGTATTATGTTAATTCCAAACCCCTAATTTATTCCTCCCATCACTGCTATCCCCTTTAGTAGTCATAGTTTGTTTTCTATGCTTGTGAGTTTATGTCTCTTTTGTAAATAAGTTCCTTTATATCATTGTTTTAGATTCTGCATATAAGCGATACTGTATGTTATTTATCTTTGACTTACTTCACTTAATATGATAATCTCTAGGTCCATCCATGTTGCTGCAAATGGCATTATTTCATTCTATTTTTTTGTGGCTGAGTAATATTTCTTTGTGTGTGTATATATATATATACCATATCTTTTTTATCCCTTCATCTATCACTTATGTTGCTTCCATGTCTTTGCTATTGTATTTAATAAACAGTGTTGTAGTGAACACTGGGGTGCATATATCATGTGAAACATTTTTTAACTCTTCCTGATTAGTTATTTTTCTAACATTTAAACTCAATTAAATTGATCTTCATCTTCAGTTTGGCCATGACAGAAATACAACCTATGATAGTATATTTGCTCCCATCCTAATTTGTTCATTTCATATTAATGCTATTGGGCATCTTTGTTGCAAGACATTTTCAACCTTTATGGAGAAGAATTGAGATTTAAATTAATATAAAATGCTATATGAAATATATGCCAAATAATAATTTAGTATATTTGAAAAAGACTAGAAAGATAGAAGAAAATTGAATCTATTTATGGGGTAAGAGATGGAGAAGAAAATGACAACCCACTCCAGTATTCTTGCCTGGAAAATTCCATGGACAGAGGAGCCTGGAGGCTACAGTCCATGTGATAGTATAAAAGATGGACATGACTTAGTAACTCAATAACAGCAGCAACAACAAATAGGGTAAAAGGATGGAGGAGATCATACAGAGGGGAGGCTAATGACTCATAAAGAGAGCATAGTTGATGAACTCAGACTCTGGGGGAAAGGAAAAAACAAAACATGGTCCTACTCAAAGCTGTGTGAATTGGGGCAAGCCAATTAATTTTTTTTTTTTTGAGCTTCATGTTTATACCTCTGTAAAATGGGGCTAATAATACCTATTAGGCTTGTGATAAGAATCAAAGAGATATTTTAGGGACAGTACTTAACAATCTGTAATGTACCACTCACATGTAGTTTGCAAGTGTGTCTAGGAAGAGACAGTGGAAAGGTCAGCAGCCCCTCTGGTTGCCCCATTTAACTACTGAACAGTCAGGGAAGTCCTTGAGTATATATATATATATAATTTTTTCCACTTTCTGTATCCCTAGAGGGAGTACTACCATCTTTCCCCTGCCATCTTGCCCTACTCCCAAGGGCAATTCTTGTTCAGCCACAGAGTTTATGCCCCAGAATCCCTGACTGAACGTCTCATGCTTACAGGAGTTTCTTTGCAGAGTCAATGCATTGCTAGTCATCTGTCTTCCAAAGTTCCACCTGTCAAACCCCACTGATCCATCCTTGTGGAAGTGCGGGATGGGGAACCTCAGGTGAACGAGGCAGTCTAGGATAACAGAAATCTGAATTATTGTCTATTTTGTGAAACAATTCAGTTTTATTTCTTTCAAATATGTCAACTACCTAGAACAAGTTGAATAGCATTGTCCTGAAGGAACTTGCTTTGGAGAATAGCCAAATAAGATGCATAGTTAGCACACTAATTGTGGTAGGAACAATTAAATGGCTTAAATGCCTACTTCCCCTCCCTCACCTTGTTTACATTATTAATTTAGTCAATTGACACTTCCTTCAAAGAATATAAGGTGAACATTAAACCTCTAAGTTCAATTACATTCAGTGATCACAGAGTAAATAATAGCATATGCTTGTTCTTTAGAGGTTACTTTACAATAATCTCATTTTGTATTCCCAACACTAGGAGGTGAACCGGAAAGTTTTCTTATCTTTAGTTCACAGATGAGGAAATAGCATCTCTAAGACATCAGGTAACTTATCTATATAAGACCATGAAGCTAGAGATCAGTCAGCTCATTCATATTTAATCTGATTCTTCAGAGATTTACTGTATTTCTGTTGATGTGGCAGAGGAACCAAAGCAAAACAAATGCTGAGCATCCAAGGTAGGTGATTTTATTCATTTGTTCATTCATTCCTTTTTATTCTCAGAGATGGCTCCTATGCCCAGAACACAATACGTGTCTCAGAAGGCCACTCATTGCATGAATGGAAAGGAGGATAGATGGAAGAATTTACTGTATATAGTAATAAATATAAAACAGGTGAGTAAGTATATCTCTCTGTACCAAGTTTGCATCCTCTCAAGTAGAACAAGCACTAAGGGAAACAACCTCACTAGATCAGTTCTTCTTTCTTTAAGCTCCCAGATGAGTGAGGAATTCCTGCCTTGTAAGTGACTAGGATAAGTGATCAGATGGCCATTCCTTTCTCCCCATCCTCATCCACCCCACCCCATCCAAAAAATCCTCACCATCTGCCTCATCCTTCTAATGATGTCTGTTCTTCTATTAACCTCCTGGGATGGCTTTTCTCTCTGTTTTATAGCTTTTTTCTCTGTCTCTTTCTCTTTGTGTGTCTCCTTCCAGACTTCTTTCTCTTTTTCTTCTTTTCCATTTCCTCCTCTACTTTCTCCTCCTATTCCTTTCCCATTCCCCCTCCCATTCCCTTTCATCATCATCATCGTTATTATTATTAATTTTTGGTTCAGTGGGAACTTATTCAACCCTGAATGGTATATGAAGTGGATAGCCTTTCCCTTCTCCAGGGTATCTTCCCAACCCAGGGATCAAACCCAGGTCTCCTGCATTGCAGGTAGATTCTTTACCAGATGAGCCACAAGGGAAACCCGAATGGTATAGCTAAGGCTAGCTATTTCCACAAAATGATTGGCTCACTTGAGGATAAAGACACACCATGTGTACCTTAGTCAACAATCCACTGTTCACATGAAATAGTTATATTATTAAAATATTTAGGAGTTTTCTAATGATTGACTTTATTCTGTACTTTGTGCATTATTGAGAATTACTTATTGCATTAGACAAGTGAAAGTCAGTCAGTCATGTCTGACTCTTTGCGATCCCATGGGATTCCATGGAATACAGTCCATGGAATTCTCCAGGCCAGAATACTGGAGTGGGTAACCTTTCCCTTCTCCAGGGGATCTTCCCAACCCAGGGATAGAACCCAGGTCTCCTGCATTGCAGGCGGATTCTTTACCAGCTGAGCCACAGGGGAAGCCCAAGAGTACTGGAGTGCTTCTCCGGTGGATCTTCCCAACCCAGGAATCGAACCGGGGTCTCCTGCATTGCAGGCGTTATTATTGCATTATTCTTCTGAAATAGGGGCATTTCTAAGGAGTATCAGATAATCCAACAATACATCAGCTTTTCTTTTTTGCTGAAATTGAGTGAGATTTCTGGGAAATACCTTAATTAAAGTGATTAAATGGCAGCTCCGAACTGAATATGAGATTCTGTAACAGCCTGCTTCTGCTGAGCATCAGGTCCAGCATGTTTCACAGACCCTTAACTGGTCTCCAAGCTTCTAATTCTTCAGGCACTGACCCCTCTGCCCCCTGCCACAAACCCCAGCCTCAGGAGTAATTTTCCTTAAAAAAAAGAAAAAATCAGATTTTGTGAGCCTTCTATTTAAAATGTCAGTTGGTTCCTTGTCAACAATGAGGGACTGTTAACTCTCCTTTTGATGCTGTGCAAGGTCCTTCATGATCTCTTGTTTTTAATAAAAGGAAAAAAAAGATTGTTGACTTTTCAGTTTAATGTTGTGTTTTTTAAAGTCTTTGTTGAATTTGTTATTAATACAGTATTGCTTTTCTTTTAGGTTTTGGTTTTTTGGCAGTGAGGCATGTGAGATCTTAGCTCCACCGCCAGGAGTCAAACTTACAACCCCTGCATTGGAAAGCTAAATCTTAACCATTGGTCCACCAGAAAAGCGCCTACTTGATGTCTTTAGACCTAATGAAACACTCCTCCCTCCCTCCCCACCCATTGTCCTGGAACATGGATGGTGCATCTTTTCATTTATTTATTTTCACATGGGTGCCGCCACTCCTTTTTTTTGGAATGCTTCCTTCTCTCCATATGCCCTTGCTCTATTTCACCTTATGATGGAGGAGAGAAGGGGATGTATTTGAAATATATTTCCCAGGTTCCAAATTCATCTCCTCCATAAAACCTTGGTATATTTTGTCATTCAATATAAATATATCCATTTTCTTGGTGTGTCCTTGCATTATGGCCCGGCAAGTTCTGTCTTGTATTGCAATTATTATTATTATTATTGTCATGTGGTGTGTGTTTCTCTCCTGGCCCAGGTTTATATCTTATTCACCACTTTTCAGGTGTTGCATTCAGTGTTGGGCACACACTTGCTATTCAGGATTAGATGGCCACTGGATTGCTGAATTGAATTCTCCTTCTGTGTTTTGAGTTGGAACAGTCTGTGAATAATAAGATCCCCTCAGTTCTCAGGAACCATATCACAGGCTATGATTCCAGTAAGAAATGAAAGCTTAACATTTATTATCTCATAAGTTAAAAGTTCTGACTGAGGCTTTATTTTGGAAACACATCACAGAAACACAGAAATCAAAGCATTTCTTTCACACCCATAGAAGATAATGACTCAGCTATGGCGCTGCCTTCTGTTCTGGTGGCCCCAGGCTCTCTGGGTGTTTGTTCCTGTCTCAGATGGAGTCCCGAGGGTGGCTTTGCAAATTTCTATCGTCTTCCTGGTAAATGAATCATTTTGTGCTGTTTTCCCGTGAAGGGGAACATTCACCATCTCCTCCACTATAGGGTGTCTAGATTGAGTTTAACTTTTCTACTCTTATAAATCATGTCTCTGGATTTTGTTGATAAAGTTTCATTTCACATCGTATCCAAGGCTGATGCCTAACATGGCAAAGTGATACAGTAAAGGGTTTGAGATCTGGAGACTTTGATTCTGAATACATGAGTTTGGGCAAGTCCTTCACTCTCTCCAAAATTCAGTTTCACGCAGAGAATCAGGACACTGATACACCTACTTTATAGGACTGTTAGACGGATCTTACAAGGTATTGGCTTGTGAATGAGCTTTTCAGCCTGGCAGGAAAGCTGTGGAGGAGTTCCTGCTCTGGAAATGAGGGGTTGGGAGGCTGGGGTAGTAGTTGAAAAGGTTCTCCCACCACTGCCATTTGGAGGAGCTACTGTTTTTATCCCCTATCTTCTCTTTGCTTGTTAGTTTCTCAGTTGTGTCCGAATCTTTTGTGACCCCATGGTTGTAGCCCTCCAGGCTCTTCTGTCCATGGAATTCTAAAGGCAAGAATACTGGAGTGGATAACCATTCCCTTCTTCAGGGGATCTTCCAGACCCAGGGATCAAACCACAGTCTCCTGCATTGCAGGCCATCTGAGCCACCAGGGAATCCTCTTTGGATCAAGATTAATTTTTATGTGTTTGGTTCATATGCATATGTGCTATTTTATCTGGAACTCAATCTTTTTTTGTGCCATGAATCTCTTAAGTATCGTTGAAGAAGACGGATCTTTTCAGAGATGTTTTTAAACTCAAAAATATTAGACTGACCAAGAAAAATTATACTGAAGTACAGTCCTAACTCTAGATCCTTTTGGGACTCATGCACTGCAGCTTAAAGGTTTTGAAATTGTCTTAAAAATATAAAATCCAAAATGGGTCTTAAGAGTCACAGACACCTCTACCCTCTCACTTTGTGTGTGCTCAGGTGCTTAGTCATGTCCAGCTCTTTGTGACCACATGAGCTGCAGCCCATCAGGCTTCTCTGTCCATGGAATTTTCCAGGCAAGAATACTAAGTGGGTTACCATTTCCTCCTCCAACACGCTCACTTTACTGAGGGGAAAATGTGATCTCAAAGACAGGGCCCCAACACCGGTCCAGAATCACACAGAGTTTTGTTCAGTGGACATTTACAAGAATATCTATTTCTATTTACTCTGCTTCCAGCCACAAACAACCCTTGGAATTATTTGTGCCTTGGTTCTTGTTTCAAGATCATAAAACTGTAGACTTGCTGGGTTGAATGCTATTTGGAGTGATTTACTGGCTGATCATTTCAACCCAAAATGGAGATCACAGATGGAGACTTCCTAAATGCTCAGTACACCCCCACCAAAGTGCATTTGCACAATCAAGGTTATCCTAATATTAATTATTCATGGGCAGAGACTAACAAATGAATTCTAATTGCAAATAAGTGCAATTGCTTTCGATTGCATAATTTATGATTCCATTTGTTAAACTAAGACAATAGGAATTGATGAAAGGCATTAAGTGGCCCCAAATTAAAGGTAATTTGGGTTCAAAAGCTTATATCTATGTGGGTATAACTTGATTTTGTCAGCTTGTCTGAGATTCCCCTCTCTTCACTGGTGATAAATAAACCAGGTAATCTGTGTTCCATTGGACCCCATGTCTGGCTGGAGATGCATCAGTCTGGGCTTTCTGGAGAGAGACCTGTGGTCAAGCTCATGATGAGAGCATCTCTTGTCCATGGGTTGCTCAGTAGCCACTGTCTTTCCCTATGGCTTGGGTTCTGTCCTCTGGGGCTTGGCTGCATGATCACTGGGCAGGGCAGCTTTGTCTGCATTGCATTCTGACACTTTGCTGAAGAGAGTGAAAACAAGAGACCAAAATGGGCAGTAGAGAGGTCCACTGGAAATTATTTTCTAGAAAATAAATAAAATACTTTTCTTTGCATGGGACAGACAATCCCACAGAGCAGCATCTCACAGAGGTTAAGTGCAACCCCTGACAAATTGCTCAGTGCTTTTCCTATATGTAACATGAGACAAAGACTCTACTGAAGAAGGACTCTTTCACATAATAAATTTGAAGATAACTTTGTTAAAGAAAAAAATGGATCTTAGATTCATGGTGTGTGCAATGAGGCATTTGGGGTTTAAAATATGCACTGTGAGCGTCCATTCCTGGGTTTTAACTTCCCTTAATCTGAAGAAACAGAGCTATTCCTGGGAAATATTTGAATTTTGAATCTCACAAATTTGTTCTCTAAAGGCAAAATTTCATCTAAGCACAAGGGAGGTATTTGGAAACAATATGCTTTAATATAACTGTGTTTACTTTAGGCTCTGTGTTTAATTAATGAACAAGATAATGGTTTTATTGACTTTTGATTACATATCGTGGACTAAAGAAAACAGCAAACCCGGGCTGGAGACAGTCTTGCCACACCTCGTGGGATTGGCGGCTTTACAGGAAGTCTTTTCCCTGCCAGGCCAGGGTTCGGTTGCTCTGTGACACCCAGGCCAGGCCACACAGGGTGAGTCCACAGGAACTTGGGGAGACATAAGAGAACCCAAGTTCTCTTGGGGGATCGGAGTGGAGGGCAGACACTCAAGGGGAGGCTGTCTGCAAATGGAGAACCGGCGGCCCGCCCTGACGGCTCTCTGTGCATTTATAGAGAAAGGTTACATACGCCTTACTGCCTGGTTGTTTTTGCTGGGTGAGGATGGATTCAGGAGATGAAGGAAGAGGTGCCTGAGAATGGATTTATGAGGGAGTGTAGCCCAGTCCTGGCTACCAGGGCTATGCTGGGCTCTCTGGCTTCAGTGCGGATGGGGGTGACGCTAAGTCCGCCATCCATGACTGGTGCCTAGAGAGTTCTGTTCAGTTCTAGAAATTGCAATTTCATGCTAATCCCTGGGGAGACAAGATGCTGGCAGGGTCCTAAGGCTCAGGAAACAGCCTCATGAGTGGTAGTTTCTATCTGCAGCGTTCCTGTGGTGCCAGACCCTTTAGTGTTATCTTACTTAGTGTTCATAAGGCAGGGGCTGTTCATGGTCGTGACTGTTCCTTAAGTGGAGGGTTGGAATGGCTTTGCCCACAGCTCGTAAGGGTGAGGCTGGACACAGCTCTGTCTTCTGACTTTGAAAAGTGAAAGTGGGGAGGGGCCTGGAAGGTGGTGGAACCTGAGCTGCTTATTAGTGAGGCTTTTACAACAGGGCAGGGAGGTGTTGTCTGGAAGTGTATGTGCTTGAGAGGGCTACCGGTGAAGCCATATCTCAGCTCCACCACCCAGTAGCTGGATAAATTTGAATGCATCATCCATCTGCTTTGAGCTTCAGTTTCTCCCACTCTGAAAGGAACTGTGACAAATGCACCTTTGGGAGAGTTGTTGTGGGGACCAGGTAAGATCGTTTAAAGTGCTGACATGGTGGGTGGTCAAAATTGACACTCAGCAGATGTTGGTCCCTTTCCTTGTCCTTTTTTTTTTTTTTTATTTTGGATGTGGACCATTTTAAAATTCTTTATTGAATTTGTTACAATATTGCTTTGTTTATTTTTATTTTTAAAAATTTATTTTTTATTGGCCGATAATTGCTTTTCAGAATTTTGCTGTTTTCTGTCACACCTCAACATGAATCAGCCATAGATACACATATAGCCCCTTCCTTTTGAACCTCCCTCCCCATCCCACCCCTTTAGATTTTATGTTTTGATCTCTTGGCCACGAGGCATGTGAGATCTTAGTTCCCCACCTAGGGATCAAACCCACACCCCTAGCATTGAAGAGTGAAGTCTTAGCCACTGGACCACCAGGGAAGTCCCACATTCCTTGTCTTTAAAGAGTTCTTCCTCAGGCCCTTCAGCACTAGGTGGGATTTGAAAGGTGTATAAGAGAAGGATGCTGAAGAAGGCAGTGTGATTTTTATGCATGGGTTCAGAACTGGGAGTCAGAATACAGTCATGTGACCCTGATCAGGTGCCCCTAGCATCTGCTCTGACTTTGTCTGTGAGGCTCACGTTGAAGGTGGGGGACTGAGTGTGGCCTTTGTGAAAGACACTGGCCCTCTTCTGGCACTAGGCTTGTTTATCTCTGATGCCCACCTCATCTCCTCTCTGTTTTCTCACCAGCACCTGGTTTTCTTTTCTTCTCTTCAGCTTCATTTCTAAGGAGCCCAAAGCTTCATTGTCTCAGTCATTCCTAGTGAAAGTCACCATTTAGAGAGTATCTAAGGTTTATTGACAGGAAAGCCCAAGTTGTTCAGTAGATGGACTTCAGAGCCTTAGCAAGAGGCTCCAGTCTGGCACCAAATGTCACAGCACAGGAGTCTCCTCTTGGCGTTGGGTGGTCAGTGGGGGAGGAGAGCAAGCCCTGGAACCATTGGCTCGATTCTGGACCCCTAACACTTGTACTATGAGAGGTCTTCACAAGCCATAGCTTGGCAGTCTTGTTTAAAACTGTAATCTGGACTCTATGGGAGAAGGCGAGGGTGGGATGATCTGAGAGAACAGCATCGAAACATGTATATTATCAAGGGTGAAACAGATCACCAGCCCAGGTTGGATGCATGAAACAAGTGCTCGGGGCTGGTGCACTGGGATGACCCAGAGGGATGGGTTGGGGAGGTAGGTGGGAGGGGGGTTCGGGATGGGGAACACATGTAAATCCATGGCTGATTCATGTCAATGTATGGCAGAAACCACTACAATATTGTAAAGTAATTAGCCTCCAACTAATAAAAATAATTGGGAAAGGAAAAAAAAAAAAAAAACAAGCAGGAGGAAAAATGGCAAAAAACCCCCCAAAAACCTGTAATCTGGATGCAAATGAGAGGTCTTGCAGGGACATCTAAAGAATCATTTTGCCTTGATTCAAGCTAGGAAGTCACAAGTCCTGGATGTCACGAGTCTTTCTTGCCACTGCTGATGACTCCTCAGGTGCCTGGGATGCCTTGATTGCATCAAGTAGCTCAGAGGAGATTGCTTATCTTGAGTGAGAGCAAATCAGTCCTGAATATTCATTAGAAGGACTGATGCTGAAGCTACAATATTTTGTCCACCTGATGCAAAGAGCTGACTCATTGAAAAAGACCCTGATGCTGGGAAAGACTGAAGGCAGGAGGAGAAGGGGATGACGGAGGATGAGATGGTTGGCTGGCCTCACTGATTCGATGGACATGAGTTTGAGCCAGCTCAGGGTGTTGATGACGGACAGGGAAGCCTGGTGTGCTGCAATCTATGGAGTTGCAAAGAGTCGGACATGACTGAGCTACTGAACTGAACTGAAAGCACAGGGGCATATGCCCTGAGGGTGCCACACTCCCTCTGGGAGGGGGCTAGCTTCCCTCTGTGTCAGCCCCTTCCTGGGTGTGAAAGAACCACAGGATCGTAGGGGCCATTGGGGTGGAAAAGACCAGGAGCTTTGTAATCAGACAGGCAGATCTCTTTCAAGTTCTCATTCTGCCATTTTCCAGCTGAATGACCTTGGGCTAGTTCTTAACCTTACTTGATCCTCCTCCTTCTTCTTTTTTTATTTTTTACTTTTTATTTTTGTATTGGGATATAGCCAATCAACAAATAATGTTGTGATAGTTCCAGGTGAACAGCAAACAGACTCAGACATACATGTGTCCATTCTCCCCCAAAACTGCCCTCCCATCCGTCTGCCACATCACATTGAGCAGAGTTCCATGTATACCATAAGACCTTGTTGGTTATTCACTTCAAATATAATAGTGTGTATCCTTCATTTTTTAATGTGGAAATGTGGCTGTAGGAAGACGTTAAGATAATACACAGAGACCTAAGAAATGTAATGATTATGACTATTATTAGCATTATTATCTCAGAGATGGAGGGGGGTGTCACTTATCCCAAACTCTCCATTTTCACATGCAGAAATTAAGACCCATGGAGGTTACACTCCTTTTCCAAGCTCACAGGTAAGACTCAGGCAGACTGGGGCTTGAGAAAATAAAATCTTTTAAATTTTATTTTTCAGTTATAAATTTGGCTAATACTAATTTTTTTTCTTGCCAGGTGTGGAGTGGAAAAAGCTATCACAACTGAGATATGATTTTTCTTACAAGTGGAGTCTCCTTAGGACATCCACAGCCCAGCCCACCAGGTGCATAGCTCTGTGTGTCTGCAGGAGATGCTGCTATGCGCTTCTCTTTGTCCCCATGAAAACATTTTATGGGTCAAGGAATCTTTGGAAACACTAACTGGGGAATATTTAGGGCATCTGCTGCCACTGCTGGTAACTCCTCAAGTGTCCAGGATGTCTCCGTTGCACCAAACAGCTCACACAAGTCTGCTTATCTTGAGTAAGATAGCTTTCACTCAAGCGAATGTTACCCCTCATCATCATGGCTTCCATGAGCTTCTTTCCTGCCCATTTGGCCCCTTCTGGTCTCACCTTCTCTGGACATCACTGACTTCCCTGCCCTTTTCTCCACCATATTCTCCAACTTTCATGCCTACCCCACTGTTTGGACTAGGGGGGCATCTCCTGTTTGTTGGTGGGGCAGAGTGGTGAACACAGAGATCTGTGCTCCTTATCATGCTGTTTAGCTAGATTATGCCTTGCTTCAAATTCTTTTAGGCTTTTGGAAAATAACATCTAGAGTCCTTGATATTCTTTTGGAGGCCCTGTCGCATCCCCTCCTAGATGTACTGAGCACTGAGTGGTCAGGCCCCTTCATTTGCCATTATCCCCAGCACCACACAAGCAAAGCCATCATTATTGATAATAACTGTCATTTAGGGGATGCTCACTGTGCGACTGTGCTGTAGTTGCTCTTTCTATCCATGATCTACTTTAACCATCTCAGTAACGGTGTGAGATGAGTATTTCTAACCTCATCTTACAAGACTTACAAGATTTAGCTGTGCTAAATCATACCGCTAGTGGGTGGCAGAGGTGAGACCCAAACTGTGAATACAAAAGTCTGGCTCTTTCTGCTGCATCAAAATAGCTTTTGATTGAATATGAGGGAGAGAGATTAACAGAGGGAGGTTAGCCTAACACAAGGCCCTCTAGGTTGCTCTTTCTTTACTGGTTGAATCAAAATTGTCTAAGCATGCGCAGGAAACCTGTGTACTTAGAAGCCTGATATGGGGTTAATTCCTGGAATGTCTAGAAGTTAGCAACATTTTTGTAACATATGAACAGTTTGGGGTGGCATAAGTGTAGATGCTATAGTCCTTGTGAACTTGAAAAGATCAGATCTTTGAAACTGGGCAACTACCAGGATAAAATATCTGGAGCATTCTTCAAGTGAAAGTGAAGTCGCTCAGTCGTGTTTGACTCTTTGTGACCCCATGGACTGTAGCCTACCATGCTTCTCCGTTCATGGGATTTTCCAGGCAAGAGTACTGGAATGGGTTGCCATTTCCTTCTCCAGAGGATCTTCCCAACCTAGGGATCTAACTCGGGTCTCCCACATTATAGGCAGTTGCTTTACTGCCTCAGCCACCAGGGAAGTTAATACTGGAATACTGGATCTTCCTAAGCCAGGGATCGAACCCAGGTCCCCCACATTGCAGGGGGATTCTTTACCAGCTGAGTCACAAGGGAAGCTCTTGTGGAATTCCCTTGTGTAATTCCTTGAAAGGATTAAAAAAGATGTCATCAAAGAAGCTTTCAAATTTTGGCATTCTGAGATGCTAAATCCTACAGATCATCACCAATATACTAAATTTTAATTAAAAAGACAATGAGGTCTAATGAGTACCTAAGACAATGTGGAGCAGAACTTGGGGTGGGAGTGAAGTGGGAGTGAGGAGAGTACTATGGACAACCAACATTGAGTCTGGAATAAAGATATTTCAGATATTTTGTCCAGAAAGAAGAGGCATGAGTTCAGGTACAATGGAAAGAGACCAAATGTGAGTAAGTAGGCTAAAATTAAAATGAGAAGAATTAGTGAAGTGAAGGGTAACTTTTCTAGGGTGTAGGAGTGTTGAAAATAATTTCTGGAATCTTACTTCTTTTTTTTTTTTTCCTTAGCACATATGAGAAATGCCCTTTCCCTTTTTTTCTGGGGCAGCTGGCACACTATTAGAGCAGGAGGCAAGAAATGAAGCTTGGCAGTCCCTTCGAGGGTCAGGAGGGCTCCGGGACTGAACAGCAGTGGTGCCAGTTGGGGTGGGGTGGGCTAGAGCAATGTTGTCCTGCCGCAGAACCATTGCACTCCATAGACCTCCCCGGGGTCATCCAGCATGGGTCCAGTTTGGGGGATGCTCTGAGCACTCATCATCAAGATTCTGCCTCATACTGAAGCTCAGGGCTTTCTCTTTAAGCAGGTTCCTACAGAACATTCAAACTGCCTAACAAAAGGTTTGAAAATGTAATGTAATAAAAGAGTGATTGTGGCAGGGATGACTAGTACCACAGAGGAGGTATCAAATCTCCACTTTTATCAAGACAGGCAAAATAAAATCCAGCAGCCCTGGAGGAATCAGAGAAATTCCAGCTTTCATTAGAAAGAGAGCCAACTTCAACTCTGCCTCCTTCATGGCTTTTGTTTTAAGCTAAATTATTTTTCTTCTGCCTCCTCCCAATGTCATGCCCTTTGGTAGATACCAGTACATCCCTTGCTGGTCACAAGACAGAATGATCACACATTGGGGACTCCCACTCAGGAGCTGGTTGACTGGTGCAATGATAGACAAGGAAAAGGTGTGGAAGGCAGAGCAGTATCTCCTGAAGATGGTTATGCCATGATCCCTGGAACCTGTGAATATGTTCCTTTGCATGACAAAAGGGACTGCAAATGTCCTTAAGGCTAAAGAGCCAGAGAAGGGGAGAGTATCCTGGATTATCCAGATGTACCTAATCACATTAAAATCACTAAAATTGAAGAACCTCTTCAGATTTCAGAGAATCAGAGAGATGGCAGCGTGAGAAGGAGTCAACCTACTATTTCTGGCTTAGATGAGGAAGCCAAGGAATGCAGGCAGCCTTTAGAAGCTGGAAAAGGCAAGGAAACTTCTAGAAAGTTTCCCTGTCAAACCCTTGATTTTAGCCCATTGAGACCATATCAGAATTCTGAACTACAGAAATTATAAAGTCAATTTGTATGGCTTAAGCTGCTAAGTGACAAGCGAAAGTCATTCAGTTATGTCCAACTTTTTGGGACACCATGGACAATACAGTCTATGGAATTCTCCAGGCCAGAAGACTGGAGTGAGTAGCCTTTCCTTCTTCAGGTGATCTTCCCAACTCAGGGATCGAATCCAGGTCCCCCACATTGCAGGCAGATTCTTTGCCAGCTGAGACACAAGTTTCACTTCCATGGACTGTAGAATTCATGGGATCCCAAAAAGTCTGATATGACTGAGCAACTTTCACTTTAAGCTACTAAGTTGGTAGCAATTTGTTACAACACTATTGAAAATTAATGTAATGGGGAAGCAGAAACTATGTCTAATTAATTCATCTTTCTATTCCTGATTCTCTGTAGAATAAGTGCATGTATGCACTGAGTAAATGCTTTCAGAAAGATAGAAAGCAAGCAAGCAAGAGAAGGAAGGACAGAAGGGAGAAAGAGAAAAGGATTTGAGATTGACCAAGAGTATTTGTTGAAGTATTTGTTGAAGGTGGTGCTCGTGGTAAAGAACCCGCCTGCCATGCAAGAGAGATAAGAGATGCGGGTTCAATCCCTGGGTGGGGAAGATCCCCTGGAGGAGAATGGCAACCCACTCCAGTGTTCTTGACTGGAGAATCCTATAGACAGAGAAGCCTGGAGGGCTAGAGTCTTTGGGTCGCCAAGAATTGGATACAACTGAAGCAACTTAGCATGCATGCATGCAAGAGTATTTGTTATAAGACCCAATGACATTCATTTGCTCAAAAGGTATTTTCTAAGGTTCCATGTACCCATATCGTGCCAAGTACTCATGGGGAGACATGAGGGGTACACGTTTAGACACTCCCTCAGGGAGCTTCCAACCTAGCACATGAATGAGAGAACAGTCAGGTAGAAACCTGTGGGTGCTGCAGAAGCTCACAGCAGCTGGATTCCCTCAGAGTAAGACAGAGGGAGTGAGAGAGCCAAGGAAGAAAGGGGAGAGAAAGTATGATCAACAGAGAAATCACAGTTTTTTTGCACCCTAATCTTGGGAGTGACATCCCTTTACCTTTGCTGCATTGATTTTTTAGAAGTGAGTCACTAGATTGAGCCCACATGCCCTGAAACAAATACTAGGAGGAGGCAGAGATTGCCTACTGCAGTCGGGCAGCTATATTGGCATTTTTTCCATCCATATAGCAGAAGAGGCCACAGACTCTTTGACCAAAGGTTAAGGAAGTCAATGGAGCCCATCCTTATCTATCTGGGAACCAGCACCTGCACCATAGTTTACATACTGCGTCACAGTCCCTGTGGGACATTTAGGAAGGTACTAACTAGTGATGGTTCTGCCACTGCTGTCAAAAACCTAGATTGAACAAAATCTCACAGCATCTTAGTCTGGGACCTTCCTAGGAAGTTGTATTCAAGGCCAGGGATAGAAGAAGTAAGGAGATACACATTTTCTTGGGCTACTGATATTATACAGGGAAGAATATTGTCTAAGAAATAGAACTTGTACTTGAATACCCATAACAGGTGTGACTTTAAGCAGGTTAGGTAAACTCTCTGAGTCTGTTTCCTCACCTGTAAAATGGGCATCTACCTGTAGTGTGGTCACTTAGGTGCTTTTTCTTTTTTCCTCTCGCAGCAGGTGGGATCTTAGTTCCCGACCAGGGATTGAACCCACAGTCCCTGCATTGGAAGCGTGGAGTCTTAACCACTGGACTGCCAGGGAAATCCCACTCAGGTACTTTTGATAATACTTCCCATATCTGGAGAATGTCTCCAATTCCCTACGAAACTCATTATCTCAGCTTCCTTTGCAGGTCTGGGGCAAGCATGTGCTATAGGTCAATCAAACGGTGGGAGAGAGATGCTGAGTTCAAAGTGCCCTCATGTGCAAAAGGGCAACAAGAGAAAGTAATTTTCTGGAGATTGTGGTGGCCGTGGCTTTGGCTCTTTGAGGCTGCATTGTTTTTGTCCTACCACTGCATCAAGAGTATGTGAATTGTGGTGCGTTATGTGCTGGTGAGATCTGGGAGTTGGTGATGGACAGGGAAGCCTGGCGTGCTGCAGCCCATGGGGTCACAAAGGGTTGGACACAACTGAGCGACTGAACTGAACTGATGTGTCTGTGCCCAGGGAGTCTGTGTGGGATCGCTGCTGGAGAATTCCTGAAGTGTGGCTTGGGTGTGGTTCTAGCTGCCAAGCTCCAGCTTAACTTCTGACATGCCTGATGATTCAGTGAGCTACCTAATATCATAAATTAATTTCCCTGGTTTAAACCACCTAGAATGCACTCTTTTAGCAACTGAGAGTGTTGACTGATCTGTGACCTCTCAAGGTGTCATGGGGGTAAAATCAGATAATGTGTGTGAAGTTCCTCACTCAGGGCTTTTACAGTGGACACTAAGCAACCGTGTGTGAGTGCTAACTCACTTCAGTCGTGTCTGACTCTTTGAGACTATGGACTGTTGCCCGCAAGGCGCCTCTGTCCATGGGATTCTCCAGGCAAGAATACTGGAATGGATTGCCATGCCCTCCCTCCAGGGGATCTTCCAGACCCAGGAATCGAACCCGTGTCTCTTATGTCTCCTGCACTGGCTGGTGGGTTCTTTACCACTAATACCACCTGGTAAGCTCCAGACAAATGTAGCTCTTAATGTTTATTTCATCACTATATCTTTCTGTCATTGTTACTGGGTACCTCATGAATGAAAGTCAAACCTTAATTACATGCTTATGTCGTAGACGAGGGATCTCAGCCCAGAGTGGTTTTGCACCCCAAGGGGTGTTGGAAATGTCTGGAGACATTCTTGGTTGTGACACTGGGGATGGAGACTTACTGGTGTTTAGTGGATAGAGGTCAGAGCTGCTGCTAAATATCCTCCTCTAAAGGACAGCCTTTAGAGCAAAAACTCATCTGGTCTATCATCTTGTCAACAGTGCTGAGGTCAAGAGACCCTCTGCTGACTTAGAAGTAGAATGAAACCTGGCTACCACTCTTCACTCTGTCAGTAACAGCCTACAGGCAGACATCATTAAAAAAAAAATAATTTTATTTACTTATTTCTGGCTGTGCTGGGTGTTCTTTGCCGTGTGAGCATTTCTCTAGTTTCAGTGAGCAGGGGCTGCTCTCCAGTTGCAGTTCTTGGGCTTTTGTTTCTGCAGAGCATGGACTCTAAGACACGCAGGATTTAATAGTTGTGACTCCTGGTCTCTAGGGCACAAGCTTAATAGTTGTGGCATGGGCGCTTAGTTGCTCTGAGGCATGTGGGCTTTTCCCAGACTAGGAATCAGACCTGTATCTCCTGCATTGGCAGGTGGGTTCTTTACCACTGAGCCACCATGGAAACCTCAGAACTTATTTTCTTGGGATTTGTTCTATTGCACTTTGCAGATATTGCACTTTTTCTTTTTTTTTTTTCCAAATTGAAGGTTTCAGTCTTTCCAATAGCCATTGCTCACTTTGTGTCTCTGTGCACATTTTGGTAATTCTCATAATATTTCAAGCTTTTTCACTATTACTATCTTTGCTATGGTGACCTGTCGTCAGTGATATGTGATGTTACTCTTGTCAAAAATTACAACTTGCTGAAGGCTCAGATGATGGTTAGCAATTTGTAGCATTAAAATGCTTTTTTAGTTAAGGTATGTACATTGTACATAAGTTGTGTACATCATTTTTTCAGATGCAATACTAATGCACACTTAGTAGATAACTGTATAGTATCAACATAACTTTTTATGAGCCAGGAAACCAAAAAATTCATGTGACTCACTATCTCAGTATTTGCTTTATTGCAGCAGTCTGGAACTGAACCTGCCATATCTGCAGCGTATGTCTGTACTAAGTTTCACCAGGACTGGTTCTAGCCTGGAAAACTTCCAGATGCAGGAGCATCAGAGTGCAAATTTGCTTACATAATTTTGTGTTGCTGGAAAACACTACGAATGCTGTGAGAACAGGACATGGAATGGTACAAGCTTTCATACATGTATTCCCAGTGCTTTGGATTATGAAATTAGAAAAGAACATTAACAAATCTCTCAATTTCTGCTTGGGTTGGCCAACAAAGTTGGGAGTATGCTGTTATAATTTCTGGGTTTTTTTTTTGCAACAGGGAATCTTGGTGTTTTCCACACAGACTGTAAATCTATACATCATATGCACATATAGCAATGTAGAGGTCCTCTGCAGTTATGAGCATTTTTAGTGCAGAGAAAATTGAAACATAAAACATCAAATAGTCTATTTCTTTTAACCTCAGATGTAAGCTGAATACATTGCTGTATTTTTCTTCAACTACATAATGACTTTAGCTCATTCCAAATGGAAAATAGTTGAAGAGAAGAAGACAACTGTACTGCAGTATCAGTGATGGGCTTAGGGGTCTTGCTAAGTTCCTTTTCCTCTCATGGGCTCATCTTTCCCCTCTGAAAGGGTGAACAACATGACCTCAAAGGTGTTTCATGATTTCTGGGATTTTTAGGGATTACCAAATTCCCAGGGCCCTCCCTACAAGGATGCAGTCATGAATTCATTGGGACATTGTATGAACCAGCCTCAAATTCACCCTCTAAAGCCACATATTTTGCCTGGTAGAAGCCAAGGTCACCTCCACCTTTGCCCTTTTTCATTCTCATATCAGTAATTTGTGTCTTCTCTTTTTCTTGACCAGTCTTGCCAAGAGTTTATCTATTTTACAATAGTCTTTTAGAAAACACTTTTAGCTTTGTTCTATTATTCTTTTGTTTTATATTTTATTAATTCTGCTGTTATTTTTACTATTTTTCTTTCTGTTATCTTTAGATTTAGTTTTTTGTCCTTTTTCTAACTTTTGAAGAGGGATACTTACATCACTGATTTTTAATTTTGTGTCCTTTTTAATACATATAATTCAGACCATACATTTTGAAATTTCCATGTTTTTATATTTTGTGGTCTTTATTATCATATAATTCAAAATAGTTTTATAATCCTTTTCTGATTTATTCTTTGACTCATGGATTATTAGAAGTATATCACTTAATTTCAAAAGTTTTCTCTATATTTGGTTATTGATTTACACCTAAATTTTCTAATAGTGATGAGAGAACATACACTAAATGATTTCAGAAGCTAAAATACACACTACTACCACTATTCCTTTGGCAACTTCCATCTTCAGAGCATTTTCCTCTTTGTCAGATTTTTGGAGCACAATTATTAATTTCTAAAGGGAAGACTTAGATTTAAGTTGTAGGTGGAGGAGAAAACAAAATCATTTTATATTGGTGTTTCCCCCAAATCATAAATTCGAACTCATTGTCTAGCAAAAGATCACTTTCCTGATTTGTGATTTGGTTAGCTTGAAAAGCTTTGTGAAGATATAAATGTAAACCCCCAGCGATTGTTTTAACAAGTCATTACTATGGTCAGAAAATAGTTACATGGAAATAGATATAAAACACAGGGACCTGGTGTTTGAATACTGGAGAGAAGTCTGCCCCAGAAAATGGAGACCATTTGACTGTGGTAAGTATGTAAACTGCCCTCTACAAAACATGTCAGAATAAAAATACATTCCAGTTTGTACCAAAGCATTTAGCTATATCAGCATGTGTTCTGGAACATAATGGCATGAGTAAGTTTACAGGGAAAAGATAATAAACTAAAGGAGCTATCTGAACAGTATTTATGTCTAGTAGTAACAGAAAACATTATTGCTGTTAAATTACTTGGGAGAAAATCCACTTGGGCAGAACTGAATTCTTTATTCCCTTCCAGTGGAATCACATCATAGTAAAAAGAGGATTGAATTAGTGCCCTGGAGATCAAGGTTCCAGTTCAGATTCAACTAGCCATATGCTGTGTGATCTTGAGAAAATTACTTCCCCTCTAAGTAGTACTATTTAGACATTAAGTTGTGTCTGAATGTTTTGTAACGCTATAGACTATAGCCTGCAAAGCCCCTCTGTCCATGGGATTTTCAAGGCAAGAATGTTGGAGTGAGTTGTCATTTCCTTCTCCAGGGGATCTTCTCAACCCAGGGATGGAACACACATCTTCTGTATCAGCAGCTGGATTCTTTACCATTGAGCCACTGGGGAAGCCCATTAACACGGTTACCCCCTAGGTATTAGTTCAGTCTTTAAAAGCCAGGAGCTGCTGTTTAGGCCAAGTTAAGTGAGAATCTACACATCAAAGGGATAGCAAAGATGGGGGAAGGGAGGCCCTCAAACTAAAATGGTCCAGAATCTTTGAGAACATTTTCCCAGAAGTATATTTTATCTCAGTGTTATCAGTTTAGTTGAAAAGGGATGACGTTTTAACTAGGATTTGCCATACTTCAGTCAAATTATTGGCCTCCAAAAATGAGCTCTGTTTATTCCTGTGACAAAGTGAAGGATCTTGGCCTGCTATCAAGTGGTCACTGATGCAGGCTCCCACCCTCATTCCCATAGTCCCGCTTTTGACATCTCTCATCCTTGCCAACTATTTATCTGACTATTTTAGGGTAGAGCAGCCCCTCACAGCACATTCCCTTGTTCCCACGCTTCTCCCACTTTGCTCCATGAGTGCTTGGGATACAGGGTTTCAACATGATTCTTGAGTTGCATAAGAACATATCTGTGCTGGCCTGGCATGGTGTGAGAACACAATCTTCCATTGCTGTGTTTGGGGAAGCAGAATTTCAAAGGCTGTAATAGATGGCAACAGTTTCTGAAGGAGTGAAAAGAAGCTGCTGCCTATAACCTCTGCCTAAGGAAGAGTTGAGAACTGGGGAGTCCAAATGCAGAGGAAAAGTGCTCTGGGGAATGTGTGGTGGGAAGCCTGTGTGTGGTTCCTGGACACAGGACCTGAGAATGGAAGGCTTTGGAGAAGGGGTACTGGAAAACTCTAACTCCCTCTTGCACCCACTTGGAAACCACTCTTCCCTCACTTGTGGGGAGACACAGCTTTTTTAGTTCTAACATCTGTGTCATCGCTTCCTCTCCATTTCGAACCCTCTCAACATCTTCAGTGACCTCATGTCCCATGTGAGTGACAACCTGTACATTGGCCTTATGGGTCATCTTCCTCCTACACTTAGTGGCTGTATCTCCCTCTTTTTCTCCATCACACTTTCCTTAGCATCACTTAGGACCACCCCATGTCAGAGACCTGATCACACTCCCCTCTGCTCCCCGATCTCTGACCTACTCTTTCTCACAGTCCCTCTGTTTTGTTCCCCAGAGACCTCCAGTTTCTGATTCTCCTACTTGTTTGTGGACCAAACAACCAGATTTGCATTTTATATCACTCCCTGACAGACAGAGAGGTGAGTAAAGGCTTACAAATGCCTCCTGTAGACAGGGCAGAGGACTGCACCCATCAGAGGATTTCCCCTGCCCTCCTGATAGAACTTTCTCATGAACCTAGTTGAGTTTCCCATTGGCTTCACAGCCATGAAAGCAGCAGGACTGTGCATGTGTGTGGGGCTGGGGCAGAGGCAGTCAGGGAAGGAGCAGGGAGCTGGTCCGCTGGGCTTGGACATGGCCAGGCAGAGCAGCTGCATTCCTTTCAGCCTCTGGCTGGAGATAGATTCAACATTGACATTTGGTTTGCCAAAGGTCAAGATGAGACGTTCCAGAAAACCAGCCATGGGGGCTGCAGGCATTTGGACTCAGTTCCTATTAATTTGGAACAAAAATGCTTCCCGCTCTATCCTTCCCTCTCATCCCCTCCCCCAAACCCCCCTTCCCCTTCCTGCAGCCCCCCTCTCCTTCCCCTTCCTTTCCTTCTCCTCCTACAGGCTGAACTGAGCAGGGACATGCATAAAGAGAGCCTCTCATCTTGGCAGGGGATGTACTGTCTGGTCCTAAATGAGAACAGCCTGGTAGCCCTGTGGACACAAGGTTTTCCTAATGGATGTGCATTTAAGAAGACACCATTTTTCTGGGCTTTAGGTGAACAGCTCCTGGTCTTGATTTTAGCCTCTCCCCTTGGGTGAGCATCCTTGCAAAGGGTAGTCTGAGACACTGCAGCAGCTGTGTGGCCTCTGGCTTTATTTCCAGTTGAGAAATGCCTCTCATAGTGGTAGCTGAGAAAGCCCTCCTTCCAGCCCAGGTCTACTCCCTCTTTGTCATGGCCTGAGCACTTCCTTTCTGCAAGGCGTAGGCATTTGCTGTCATGCTCTGGTGTACATAAGCCTACAACAAAGGGCTAAGAATTTGGCGTTAATTCAGCAATTTTTTTTGGTGGGGGGTTGTTTTGCTTTTGGCTAGGGCAGGAGTGATGACTGACATTTTTTCTTCTGCTTAGAGGGTTTTATAAAATTCCATTTGCTATTATCTCACAGGATGGGGATTGTTGAGAAGAAGGAAAACACTTGCCAGTCGGGGTGGGGGAAAAACTCTACAGACTGTTGTTAGAATTACGTTCCCTTGGAAGATAATTAAAAGTTATGCAGCTTATGCTTAGGGTTCGACTCCGGGTCTGTTTTGGTTTAAAATGTACAATAAATTAGAGATAGTTTTACAGCGGTTCCTAAATTTGACCAGAGGAATGTTTTCCTCTGTAGTATGACCAGAAGCAAACTGTTTCCTGAGGTATGAAAAAGCAGTTGAGCCAGTAATGATTAAATACTACTCTTTTGACTGAGACACAAAAGAAAATAATCTAGCAAGAGACAAGGAAGAACGAGCAGGGAGTAGGGGGTAGGAACAAGATGAGAGACGAGTCAGGGTTCCTCTTATTTATGTGACAATGGTGGGCATCAGTGGACCCCTCATGACTCCACGTGGGGAAAGAGTTAGTCGCTCAGTCATGTCTGACTCTTTGTGATCCTATGAACTGTAGCCCGCCAGGCTCCTCTGTCCATGGGATTTTCCAGGCAGGAATACAGGAGTGGGTTGCTATTTCCTCCTCCAGGGGCTCTTCCCCACCCAGGGATCGAACCCAGGTCTCTTACATTGCAGGCAGAATCTATACTGTCTGAGCCACCAGGAAAACCTCGATGTGGGGAATCAGAAGCCTAAAATATGGATGAGGGTGCACAGCGGCCATCAATTCTTAGCTCAGGTGTCATAAACATCACCTCCGTGTTCAACACATCAGGGAAAAAATTTCTCAGGCCTCAATGGGTTCTCCAACCTACTACCCACGAGAGGAGAACAAGAGAACAGGCAGCTGGTATCACTTCTATCTTTTCCTCTTCTGTACATGGTATCCAGTTACTGCTCTGACCTTTAACATTTTCTTTTAAAGTGCCTGTTGTTAAGATTACTCAGTTATACTAAGCCATGAGGAGAGGTTGGAGGATTTGGTCATGCTGGCCTTTGGATCCTTAAGCTAGGAACAAAGTCATTTTGCTAGACAAATTGGTATATGCACCAGAGCCAATGTCTGTTTTTCTGTTCCCTGATAACTGGAAATATGTACATTCCTTATATAAAGGAAACCACATCTCAGTACAGTGCCGTGGTTAATGGTGATGGTGGTGATGATGTGGTGATGATGTGGCTTGGGGAAAATATAAAAAATAAACCTGTTACGCTTTATATGTATGAAGTACTAAGACCCCTTGTCTTCAGCAAACCTTCATGCAGGTCAGGAAGCAATGGTTAGAACTAGACATGGAACAATAGACTGGTCCCAAATAGGGGAAGGAGTACATCAGGGCTGTATATTATCACTCTGCTTATTTAATTGATATGCAGAGTACATCATGAGAAATGCTGCGCTGGAAGAAGCACAAGCTGGAATCAAGACTGCCAGGAGAAATATCAATAACCTCAGATATGCAGATGACACCACCCTTATGGCAGAAAGTGAAGAGGAACTAAAAAGCCTCTTGATGAAAGTGAAAGAGAAGAGTGAAAAAGTTGACTTAAAGCTCAACATTTAGAAAAACTAGCATTGAAACATGTATATTATCAAGTGTGAAACAGATCGCCAACCCAGGTTGGATGCATGAGACAAGTGCTCAGGGCTGGTGCACTGGGAAGACCCAAAGGGATGGGAGGGAGAGGGAGGTGGGAGGGGGGGATCAAGATGGGGAACACATGTAAATCCATGGCTGATTCGTGTCAATGTATGGCAAAAACCACTACAATATTGTAAAGTAATTCGCCTCCAACTAATAAAAATAAATGGAAAAAAAAAAAAGAAAACTAAGATCATGGCATCTGGTCCCATCACCTCATGGGAAATAGATGGGGAGACAGTAGAAACACTGTCAGACTTTATTTTTGGGGCTCTAAAATCACTGCAGATGGTGATTGCAGCCATGAAATTAAAAGATGCTTACTCCTTGGAAGGAAAGTTATGACCAACCTAGATAGCATATTAAAAAGCAGAGACATTACTTTGCCAACAAAGGTCCATCTAGTCTAGACTATGGTTTTTCCAGTGGTCATGTATGGATGTGAGAGTTGGACTGTGAAGAAAGCTGAGCACCGAAAAGTTGATGCTTTTGAACTGTGGTGTTGGAGAAGACTCTTGAGAGTCCCTTGGACTGCAAGGAGATCCAACCAGTCCATCCTGAAGGAGATCAGTCCTGGGTGTTCATTGGAAGGACTGATGCTGGAAGCTGAAACTCCAGTACTTTGGCCACCTCATGTGAAGAGTTGACTCATTGGAGAAGACCCTGATGCTGGGAGGGATTGGGGGCAGGAGGAGAAGGGGACGACAGAGGATGAGATGGCTGGATGGCATCACCGACTCGATGGCATGAGTTTGAGTAAACTCTGGGAGTTGGTGATGGATAGGGAGGCCTGGCATGCTGTGATTCATGGGATCGCAAAGAGTCAGACATGACTGAGCAACTGAACTGAACTGAACTTCATAGATACCCTCTGCAGTATATTGGGGTCATGTCATAGATCTGTCTGATGATAATTCATGGGAATCACTAATCTAAGCCTGGGAATGTCTGAAAAGGCTGATTCCCAGGACTCTAAGTACTGTTCAGAGACTTTTAGGGTCAAAGTTCAGTTGAGATTAAATGCTGCATTGATGTCATTCAGTTTTCTGCAGTAGCCATATTCTAGTTGTTCATAAAAAGAAGGATATAATTTATGACTTTGGTCAGATGCCTGGGTTTGTGCAGCACATGGTGGGGCTACATAACAAGTGGTCAGTTTGTTTTTATTGGTTGATGTAGTTTTCTTTTGAGTGGAAGAAAAGAAATCGATTTGAAATGGATGCCATGTGTGGAAATTCCTTGTATAATCTGCTATCTGAATGTTTTTATGATGGGTTGAAACCACTTAGGTTTGTCCTTAAAGTTTTCTGAAAGATGCAGCAATGAGGTAGACTTAATCACATATTACATTTGTATAACATGTTGTATAACATGTATAATGTATGTGTAGCTTATATGCACATTATTTTAAATGGTTTAATTCATACAGCAATCTCATGAAGCTGTTGTGATTCAGTCCGTTTTATAGCTGGAGAAATTAGGGGGATGAAGGGGTTAACCAAAGCAATAGAATCAGGATCAAAAAAAAATTTTTTTTTAACTTCTTATCTACTGCACTTTCTGCCTCATTGCTATTAGGAGATTTTGACTCACGTTCAAGAGGAGCCATTCCTTAGCTAGCCCTAAGTGAATCACTTTGCCTCACTGGTTTTGGTATCCTAATCTATGGAATTAGGTAAATGGCATGTCTAAACAGTCTTAGACCCACAGATGATCCAAAGAAAGTCTAAAGTAGAGGAGGACTAGTGTCCCTCTTTCCTTGTCAGAAAGAACAAAGTCTAAAGCTTTCTCATGACTGATTTTCTTCCATCTTCCATTCTACAAATTACCCATAACCCTCTCATGCTTTCAGTCATCCCTGGCCATGATCCTTTAAGGAGATAGAATACATCTTGGACTCTTAGTCTGGGACTTTTGTGACCTACATTAAAAATCTGTCTTCCTCTTTCCCTCTTGGGGCTTATTTCTGCATTTTGGATCTACCTTTGAACTTGTTCATCTGCTACATGGCCTCAATCTTCAGTCAACTCTCTAACCTTTATCCAGTCCTAAGGGTCTACCTGGATATTTTATTTTTATTAGTTTTTATTGGAGTAAATTTGCTTTACAACCTTGGGTTACTTTCTACTGTACAGAAAGGTGAATCAGCTATACATATACATATATCCTCTCTCTCTTGGATTTCCTTCCCTTTGATGGATATTTGATTTTAGACTCTACAGGTATAACCTGTCCTCTCACTATTCTTACCCACACTTCTGGTCTGGATAGGCACCTGGCTCATGCACCCAGTTGTTGGCAGCACAACCAGTGGTATTTATAAGCATTAGATTTTCTGCATAGTTGTCGAGTATGAAAAGCTGTATCTCCCTCTAAGATGGCTCTTCCCATTTGTGGAAACCCAGGAATCTTCATCATCAGTGTGATTGGTCTGAGTCCATTATGTCCAACATGAAGAGCTTAATCCATCTATTATCTCCTGCTGTTGCAGCATACAGTCAGAAAGCATGGAGCAAATGCCTTCTTTTCTCAGTCTCAGGGATCAGGGAGTCTGCATGGAGGTGCCACAGATGGCAAGGGAGGTCCAGTGGAGTGATTGTGGGGAAATTGATTTGTAAACATTCCAGTGAGAATCTTTTCCCTTCTGTGAAAGGCTATTTTGGAACTTATCTCCATGAAATAAAAAAGCCTTCCATTAAATATCATCTTGTCCACCAGCCAAACTGCTTACAAGCAAGTTACTCAACTAAGTAACCTCCAGAAGGGGCTGGGTTTCAGCCTAGACAATGGTACTTTTCCATGTGCAAAGGAAGATATGTCGATGACTTCACATTGAACTCGTGATTTTTCCTGGTGGGAAAAAAGTATACGTCTTGCTTCTCTCTCAAGAGATGTTAATGATAGGCCCACACAGCAGTGTAAACTGAACAAACTTGGACATCCTCCCATGTCTCAGGACCCTCTATAATTGCAAGAGCCCCCAAATCTGCCACCTATCCAGGTTTATTTTAATTAAAAAAAAATTAAAAACTTTATTTATGGCTGCAAAGCTAGTGGGATCTTAGTTCTCTGACCAGGGGTTAAACCCATGCCTCCTGCATTGAAAGCACAGAGTCTTAACCACTGGACCACCAGAGAAGTAGATATGATCCTGGCTACTTATCCTTCTGGACAGGAGCATTCTGGGAATACAGAGACCTGGATTTCAGTACTGGCCTTGTAGGAGTGAATCAGTCCCTAATTATGGGGGGATCATTGTTTCTCTATCTGAGGAAAACCGTGAGTGAAGGAATTCGGCAAGAAGTTATTTATGGCTACCTCCTGCTTTACATTTTTTCAATTCCCTGTGTTTTTTGCTTTTCTTTTCCTGAAACTGTTTGTATTCAGAGATAAGTTCTGTATCCCTGACTTCTTTCTGCCAAATGGGCTGGGCATTGTCTCTTCCCACTTGGGCACCTACTAAATAAACAGATGCTTGACCAGACTCACTTGGCATCAGATATTTTCAGATATAACAAGGCAGCTTCCCTGGGTTCTAAAAAGGGAGCCATTAAGACCAACCACACTGCTTGAGAAAGACTCCCTCAGAATTCTACAGACCACATTATAGCTAGATTTGTTTGAGCATTTAAATTATTTTACATTAAAAAAAATAAATTATTTTACTAATTATGAATGTCTGACATTTCACCTCTAAGTGAACTGTATAAAGTTGAATTCAAGTTTGTTCTTTCTCATCTCTAAGGAATTATTATCAATATTTGTTTTGTAGCCAAGAGAGGCTCACCGCACTTGTTTTACCCTCTCTTCTGTCTTCTGGGGCTTCCCAGGTGGCACTAGTGGTAGAGAATCCACCTGCCAATGCAGGAGATGCAAGAGACACTGATTTGATCCTTGGGTCGATAAGATGCACCCCCATGGCAAACCATTCCAGTATTCTTGCCTGGAGAATCCCATGGACAGAGGAGCCTGGAGGACTGTGGTCCATAAGGTTACAAAGAGTTGGACACAACTGAAGTGACTGAGCACTTAACACTCTCTGCTTAGGTGACCCCCTCATTTTCTCCAGTGATGTGGGATGAATCAGCTCTCAGCTCCTTCAGAGTCTATTTATAGGAGAGTAGGCAGTGTTAAGGCTTCCCAGGTGGCCTAAAGAATCCACTTGCCAACGCAGGAGACGCGAGTTCAATCCCTGGGATGGGAAGATCCCTTGGAGAAGGAAATGGCAACCCACTCCTGTATTCTTGCCTGGGAAATCCCATGGACAGAGGAGACTGCCAGGCTACACTCTAGGGGCTTGCAAAGAGTTGGACGTGACTGCGTACACACACATATGTGGGCAGTGTTAAGGATGTTACTAATGGATGGTGGCGCTGAGGGGCTGGTGACAGTGGGAAGCCATTACCACCTTCATCTGAGGGCGTGAGACAGGCTACTGTAACAGCAAGAGCTAAAACCACGCCTGGAACCATCTGACAGGAGCTGTGACTGTGATGAGGGCAGTCCCACCCAAACTGTGGCCCAGCAGGGATGGAGCAGGGAAATAAAGACCCCCACCTCTCTCTGTTCTCACCTCTGACAGCCTGCTGGTGACCCTGCCCCATGGCTGAGCCCAAGGAGCCAGAGGCCTGGGGTTGTAAAGATGCATCCATAGAGGTTGGCCTGCTAATCACAGAACTGGATGAAGAGGATGGAAATGGGTTGGGGGTGCAAACAGGACCTCTCTTTCCTCTTCAAAAAAACTCACACTGCTTCCCGCAGAAACGTTTTTCCTAATAGTCATATTTTAAAGGGGGCCTTGGAGAAATCAAGGAAAGAGAAGTATGCAGCTCTTGCCAGAGTTTTAAACAAATTTCTACCTGTCCACTGGGAATACTCTCTTTTAACAATGATTTATAGGGCCTACTATAGTGGTTGATTGGAAGTAGATTTTATAAAATGCCATGAGCTTCTTGGAGGAATGTTTCCCCTTGAATACAAAGTCCTGTGTGTGCAAAGATATAATAACATGTGGTAGCAATAATTTCAGAACATATGCTTGCTGTTACAATTATAAATCTCAGACATTTATATCCCAGAAAGTGCCCCTGCCCTGCATCTCTGCTTGCTGGGGACCACCTTCCTGCTCCCCCAACCCAGACGGGGACTGTGCAGGCTCTGCCCCGCCAGTGCCAGCTCCTCGTGCACCATGCAACATCCGCCTACTGGCAAGGTCAGAGCAGCTATCGTCACCCGATCATCAGTGTTAGGGAGGACGGGGAGAGGGGGCAGCAGGAGTGGCCATGAAAATAGGGCATCTAGGCTCGCCTCTTTGGAAAGGTGTAAAATCATTCAACCAGTTTAGTATAGGAAATGACTACCTGCTTTCAAGGTAAACACAGTTGTGGCTGTGCCATATTTTCCCCTGACTTTTCTCTCTCCTCCTTCTTTCTTGTTCTTTCTCCACATCTCCTATCTCGCTCCTCTCTTCCTCTCCTTTCTAGATAGAAAGACAAGCTCTTGATAACACATTGGTGCGTTCAGATGCACTAATTGCATTCAGATGCATTAGATACATGCATCTTAATACTTGAGGGCTGGCACTGTTGTTTAGTTGCTCAGTCATGTCCAGCTCTAATAGAAAGCCCAACTCTAATTGGGGCCCCATGGATCATAGCCCCGCCAGGCTCCTCTGTCCATGGGATTTTCCAAGGCAAGAATCCTGGAGTGGGTTGCCATTTCCTTCTCCAGGGAATATTCCCGACCCAGGGATAGACCCCACATTTCCTGCATTGGCAGGTGGATTCTTTACCATTGAGCCACTGGGGAAGGTCTCTTACTTGGGGGAACTATCCCACAAATTTAATGTCACCTGGAGTAAACCCAGTTTCAATTTGGTGATTGTGATGGCTTTATACCATTAGGTTTCTTCCCGTTGTTTACGAGTTTGTTATGACTTTTAATGTTTTCGAGTTTTGTTTTCTTCACTTTCCTTGCTTGTTTCCCCTCTGTGACCATCTTTCTTTACCTGGATGTTTCATGTTTGTTTTTATCTGGCCCTCAGTCTTCTTTCTGCTAGTATAACATTGGGTCTTAAAATGACATTTTGAGGATTTATCTTATGTGATTTGGATTAGCAACACATGTGTAGTCCCCAAACTAGAGGCTATCCAAGTCAAGAGAAGTTCCTAAATTTAAAATATTAGGAGGACAAAGATAACAGTCTCATGACAAGAAAAGGGGTGTGCAGATCTAAACCTCTGCCAGCAGTGTGCAAAAATGCTAGCTTTACCATGTCCTTGCCAGCATTTAAGAACAGCTTTTAATGTCAAAATAAGCATGAACAAAGGCATTTCAAGGAAAATTGTCTTGGTTTAAGTACAAATTGGGGGCAATAAATTGAAGGGTGTCTAAGAGTATATACTTAGATGGTTTAATATGAACTGGAGAAAATTAATGTTCTGTGTCCATTCCTTTTTCTCTCTCAAACAAAATACAAATGTCAGATACTAAAATGTATTGCATTTCTTTTAGAAATTTTGGAACGATCTTAAATTTTATGGGCTTACCAAAGTCTGCACGTATAAGTTCATTACTTTGCCTTCTGAACTGCTGGAGCCAACTGGAACTTAAGTAGCTTTTGTTTCTGTGATATATATCCTGGAGTTCTTTGGAACTTTGAGTCAGTGAAGAGTTTCAAGTCATAATACTAACAATATATGGCAATATAGACAGCTCTTGAGTCTCTTAGAGGGAAGTGATAAATATTTTTATTCCCTAGTTATAAAACATCCCTGCTGTTTGGTCATTGAATGTTATTGTGTTTTCAAACCCCCTTATATCTCAAGAGAAGAATATAGCCCAGTTGTTGCTTCTGAATAATGACTGACCTGGTAGTATTGAGATGCTGTAAACCACATTCTCTTTACTTGCCCCAGAAGTAAGTACTTACCAGGTAAGATATATATATATATATATATGTAATATATATATATATATATATACACATAAAGAATTTACAGAAGGATATTTAGGTGAGAGATTGTGGCAGTAAGAAATAAGACTGGAGATTTTAAAGACTTTAAAAATTAGTGGCAAAAGGTATGTGATTCAAAATTCTATAACTCATTGACCTAGAAGAAAAAAATCATTTTTCAACTTATTCTTTGTGTTTTGATCAATAGATTTCATTTCTACTCCCTGCCCACTATCATTCTCTCTACCACCTCACATATATTGATTTGGTCCATAGTTTTCCTATTTAGATACAAACAGAAAAATGATGCTCATATTGCTTTGCTTACAATTGTGGCTAATGGCATGCTTTCAAGAAATTCCATTTTTATGAATCTTCTTTTATATTGCGTCCCAAGTTCTGTTTCCATTTGCACTCTTCTTGTTTGACAAGGTAGAGTGTCTAGTCTCAGAATCTTATCGGATGGTATCTGTTAAGCTCCAGAACTTAGATTATAATTATTATTATTATTATTGTCACAGATGCACTTGCAGGAATGTGGGAATGGGCCTGAAGGTTTCTGAAAGGAGTGCTGACATAAACAAATACTGTCAAATGAAACTACACAGGAACATTGTATCTGAATATTTCCTATTTAATACCAAGCTTGACTGGTTTTCTTTTGCACATCTTGAATTCCAGACCTTTCCATGGATTCTCTTTCTTCTTGAATTTTCCTTGTAGAATGATGTCACCTCTACTGTGACATCCTAAGATCCTCCCCTGCATCATAAAGGGCTCTCCTGACTCCCCATCCATCCAGCCTGCCCACTGCCTTTGTCTTTGTCTCATTGGCCTGGACTCGGTGATACAGGACGGTCAGCCCTGTCAAACCCGCATCAAGTGATTCTCCTTTGTTTCTGGTTTTCTGTTTACCTTTGATTCTGGTGTCCAGAGGTGACAGGGGGAAGCTTTGTGCTGGTTCTCTTTTGTATTTTCTTGGAAGCATCTTTTTATCAGAATTAACTTCTATTCTGGTTTCATAAGCAAATCGACACTTCCATGCATACTCTGTCTCATATCTATATCATTTATTGAATCATAAGTCTATATTTCATTAATATTATGGCATAAAATCCTTTTAAGCTAAGTTTTTGGTGTTGCATTGGTCTTTAGAATCACATTAGCCAGCAACTATTTATTGTGCTCATTTGAATGCTTTTTATTGATTACAATTTGTTAATTTTTTTTTTTTTTTTAAATTATTTTATTAGTTGGAGGCCAATCACTTTACAACATTTCAGTGGGTTTTGTCATACATTGACATGAATCAGCCATATAGTTACACGTATTCCCCATCCCGATCCCCCCTCCCACCTCCCTCCCCACCCGACTCCTCAGGGTCCTCCCAGCCCACCAGGCCCGAGCACCTGACTCATGTATCCCACCTGGGCTGGTGGTCCGTTTCACCATAGATAATATACATGCTGTTCTTTCAAAACATCCCACCCTCCCCTTCTCCCACAGAGTTCAAAAGTCTGTTCTGTACTTCTGTGTCTCTTTTTCTGTTTTGCATATAGGGTTATCGCCACCATCTATCTAAATTCCGTATATATGTGTTAGTATACTGTAATGTTCTTTATCTTTCTGGCTTACTTCACTCTGTATAATGGGCTCCAGTTTCATCCATCTCATTAGAACTGATTCAAACGAATTCTTTTTAATGGCTGAATAATATTCCATGGCGTATATGTACCACAGCTTCCTTATCCATTCATCTGCTGATGGACATCTGGGTTGCTTCCATGTCCTGGCTATTATAAACAGTGCTGCAATGAACATTGGGGTGCACGTGTCTCTTTCAGATCCGGATTCCTCAGTGTGTATGCCCAGAAGTGGGATTGCTGGGTCATATGGCAGTTCTATTTCCAGTTTTTTAAGAAATCTCCACACTGTTTTCCATAGTGGCTGTACTAGTTTGCATTCCCACCAACAGTGTAAGAGGGTTCCCTTTTCTCCACACCCTCTCCAGCATTTATTGCTTGTAGACTTTTGGATAGCAGCCATCCTGACTGGCGTGTAATGGTACCTCATTGTGGTTTTGATTTGCATTTCTCTGATGATGAGTGATGTTGAGCATCTTTTCATGTGTTTGTTAGCCATCTGTATGTCTTCTTTGGAGAAATGTCTGTTTAGTTCTTTGGCCCATCTTTTGATTGGGTCGTTTATTTTTCTGGAATTGAGCTTCAGGAGTTGCTTGTATATTTTTGAGATTAATCCTTTGTCTGTTTCCTCATTTGTTATTATTTTCTCCCAATCTGAGGGCTGTCTTTTCACCTTACTTATAGTTTCCTTTGTTGTGCAAAAGCTTTTAATTTTCATTAGGTCCCATTTGTTTATTTTTGCTTTTATTTCCAATATTCTGGGAGGTGGGTCATAGAAGATCTTGCTGTGATTTATGTCGGAGAGTGTTTTGCCTATGTTCTCCTCTAGGAGTTTTATAGTTTCTGGTCTTACATTTAGATCTTTAATCCATTTTGAGTTTATTTTTGTGTATGGTGTTAGGAAGTGTTCTAGTTTCATTCTTTTACAAGTGGTTGACCAGTTTTCCCAGCACCACTTGTTAAAGAGATTGTCTTTTTTCCATTGTATATCCTTGCCTCCTTTGTCAAAGATGAGGTGTCCCAATTTGTTAATTTTTTAACACCAATTCATTTTTACTTCCATGTGTTTATCTCTGAGTTTGCCTGTGACCCAAGAAGTTGTACCCAGGACAAGAAAAAGCTTAGCTCTCTCCAGAATTCCAACACCTCTATGCTACACAGTTGCTGGGAAACCAAGTGTGGGAGGTGAATTGAAGAAAACCACTCATCTCTGAGAAGAGTTACCCACTGAAGGGTGGTCATGACAGATATGGTCTTTGCGATTTAAGATGGTCATTTATTTTGAGTTGGAGCCAGTCTCAGAGGTTGTGTCTTGCAGATGCGCCAAAGTATATGCTAGGACCACAGATCCATTCCAAGTGATGACATAAGGGAGAAGAGGAGTCAAAGCAAAGACCTAGAAGACTTCCTGTTAAAGTGTCCTTGCTGACTTACCCTGATAGCCACCTGTAGACACTCTGACAGCACCAAATACCCTTCAACCATGGCTCTCACCTCACAGTGAATAATATGTACTTTTGGCAGAATTAGTTATTTAGTATCTGTCTCATCTCAAAGCTTTCCCCAGAGGCAAATCTCCAGAAGGGCAGAGCCCATGTCTTTTCTTCCCCATTTTATCCCTAGAGTCTAGAACAGTAATTAGAAAAATGTTAGGAGCTCATTGCATATACATTGAATGACTGGATGGTTGAAAGCAGGAAAATGGTTTTTTTTTAGAGTGTATGCTTTTGTTCTCCAGTTTCCTTTCTAATAGGAAGAATTTTCACCAAATGGTCTGTTTCTCTTGCTCCAGGCCTTATTCCTCCTTAATGAAGCCAAGTGAGTTCGTTGGTTAAGGACAGTCGGTGATAGGCACATGTGCTTCGATCTGGTAGAGATAATTTATTAAAAATCCTAAGCAAATGGAAGCTGCTCTCCTCTCATTCTCTGGAGCAGTGCATGGTTGTGATCCCGATTAAGCACATCTTGCTCTGTAGTCTCAATATTTCTCACCAGTGTATGGGTCCAAGATCTCACTTGAGGCCAGAAGGCTTATTGTTATCATGTTTCTAAGCCATATCACCTGAAATAATTTTTTACAAAAATTAAGGTAACATTTTAATTTTTATCTGTGTGGCTCCATTTTCTCCCTCTTCAAATTTGTTTTGAACATGGGCAAGAAACAAGGATCTTATATCTTGGGCTACCTAAAACTCCAGTAGTTCCCATAAGAACTTTCTACTCATAAGTAGAAAGACTCCAGGAAAAATCAATATAGACACATCCTAAGATTGAAAAGTTTTCACTCCAAAGAGGGAAAAATGAGATTCAAGACTGCAAATAGAATAAATCCTTGAAGACAAAAGATTTTTCCTGGAATCTGAGAGTTGATGAGCCTCCTGAAATTGAGTGCAAAATGTTCTGTGTACAGGAGTTTTCCTCAAATTGTCAGGAAGTTCGTTGAACATCTATTTTCAGGAACCCTATGTAGGCCTTGAGTTTACCTTCTGACATGTGGAAATTTGTCCGTACCTTCCCATCTTCCTCCTTACTTGAAATGGTCTTGCTGTTCCCCTCATCATACCCTTCAATGCTCATCTTGAACCCAGCCCATCTCCCCAGGAAGCCTGCCCTCCCCTTCCGATTCTGTAGCACTCTCCCTCTCCTCTGGCTTCTTGTTTCCTCAAATACAATCTTCATCTCCTATGGTCTTCAATTAAAGTGTAAGTTCCTGAGTGCAAGGCTTAGGATGTTAAATATTAGTTTCCTGTTACCCAAGCTATCTGGTATACAGCAGTCATTTCTGAATCCCAATCATACTTCCATATTCAATCTGTTACTTGCCCCAATATGAACCCTGAAAGAGATTCATTAGATGTATGTTTCAGAGGAAGAGAAAAGCCCAGAGAGAGTAAGTTATTTTGCTCAAAGTAAAGAAAACTAGGAAATATCTGAGCCAGAATTCAAATCTGGGCCTCCTGAGCCCTGGGGTCAGGGCTTCCTGAGCAAGGGTTCATTGCTTTTTCCATTCCACACTGTAGCTTACACAGGAAAGTATTAATCCAAACTTACTATATTAGAATTCTACTCCATATGATAAATGTTTAGAAACACTCTTGAAAGGATGGGCCTGATTTTGCACTCCCTGCTTCACAGAGGGAAGAGAGGAATGAGAGCAAAAGAAATTGTGACTTTTCTGCAGAAAAGACTGAGGAGAATTTTGAGTGTGGCCCCTCTCTCATATTTTACAAGAGATAAGAAAACATTAGACTTAAGTACGACCAGTGAAAAATTCCCTGAAGAAGGCTTGGCAGAAACATTTTTGAAGAACATGAAGGTGTAATTTTTCTGCCCTAAGTTTATCACTTCTTACTCTCAGCCTGTTTAATAAAATTTCACTACGCGCAACTGTCTCAAGTGTCTACTTTGGAAGAAATCAGGGAAAAGTGGTAGTGATGCTGCATTTTGAGTCAGCGGGCCAGAGAGAAGAGAGTGGCTGGAGTGGAGAAGGGCAAGAGTACACAAAACGCCAGCAGGGAGAGGATTCAGAAGGACAAGGAAACCAGATTAAGAGACGGCCTGAGAATGTCAGCCCTGGGAATCCACCCAAGACTTTGGGAGAGCCCTGAACTTCCGCAAGATAAGGGCTAGAAGGTAAAGCCAATTTTATTTAGATCTTCAAAGTCAGGGTGACTTCATTGGACATTTGAGTACCAATAGATTGATAGTAACTCTCCCTACATTTTCAGAACGAACATCAGTAGCTGGATGATAAAGGGAGAATGATGTATTAAGAGAAAAAATAAGAATCTTTCAGTTTCCCAAAGTCCTTCTACATTTGGGGGGAGGGAATGTGTTAGATAGCTGGAACCTTCCCTGGTGATGACAGTTGAGTCATCTGCTGAAGAGCAAACTTGATGGCATTTAAAATGCATGGGTTTTGTCTCCAGAGCAGGCATATGGAAGCTCTACATGCCTTTTGGCAAACTCCAGGCTTCAGTCTCCTGTGAAGAAATATTCCTGGGTACAAAAGATAGGTGACAATGCAGTCCTTATAATCTCTGAAACAAAATCCTATTATCTTCTCATCTGGCTGTTCATTTGAATAACAGCAATGGAAAGGGGGCAGGAAGTAAGGAGGTGAAAGCCAAACACACTTTCCACCCCTTGTCAGCCAGCGGGACTTGTGGAGTGACAGCAGATTGCTCTTTGTCTTTCTCAGTCAAGCAGGATCATAGAATTTAGGTCCTACAGCTGCTGACAAGGGCCCCGGGAAGCCAAGGGCCAGAGCGCCATTCATTGTAATGGGAGAGTTTCTTGCTGGTCCAGGTAATTTGCACAGCAAAGCGTCTAGCACATCTGAGGGACACTGAAGTAGAGAGCAAATCACAGAGTTAAGTTTAAGTCAAGGAGGAAAGCATGGCTCTCCCCCCAAGGACTGATGTCTTCAGCTCCATGAGTTCTCATGTGTTTTCACAGCACAAAGGTGCCTTTCCTCCCACTACAACCCGCTACCAGGGCTCACCAGACGCCAGGCACTGTGTGTAAGGGCTCTTACACTCCATCCCATTTAATCCTCACTAAAACCCCGTGGGACGGGCACTGTCATCACTCCAATATCACATGTGAGAAAACTGAGACAGACGTTTTAGTGACTCATTTCCCATCTGAGTGGATTGTTCAGGAAAACAAAAGGAAATTAGCATAAAACTGGAGAGGAGATATTCAATGACGGCTAGAGCTGGGCTTTCTCTGGCTTCCCAAGTGACTCAGTGGTACAGAATCTGTCTGCCAACGCAGGAGACACAGGAGACATGGATTTGATCCTTGGGTTGGGAAGATCCCCTGGAGGAGGGATGGCAATCCACTTCAGTATTTTTGCCTAAAAAACCCCGTGCAGAGAGGAGCCTGGTGGGCTACAGTCCACGAGGTCGCAAAGAGCTGGACATGACTCAGCGACTGAGCATTAATACACACAAGGGCTTTCTCAGATCTGAGTTGCAAGCCAGACTCTGCGACTTCCTGGCTGTGTGAGCATGGGCAAGTTGTTCAACTTCTCTGGCTCAGCTTTTCCAGCTGCAAAATGAGGGTGGTATTAATACCAATTCCAGTCCTCCTACATTGAAAGCAATCAAGAAAAGTTATCCAATCTTTTTGCTATTATTAAATAATGGTTATGTTTTTTTCTGCTCACAAAACAAAAAGGCTTGTCATACGACTTCCAGCAGCGTAAATAGTCTTTTGGATAATGATTCCTTTGAAAGATTCTCTGAATATTTGAGCAGGTAGTTGCTCTGGAGGAACATTCTTTTTCCAGGTTTAGGAGGTGGTGGGCAATGACAAGTTTCACCATTTTAATCTCTGCTTTTTGACCAGGGTGTTACTCCAAACCCAGCTGAGACTCCTGGAGCTTACAAAAAGAAGGTTAATAACTACTGTATCAGTTATCTATGGCTGAGTAACCAAATACCTACAGCTTAGGACTAAAATAAAAATTATTTATTTTTGGTCAGAATTTTGTGGGTCTTCTGCTGGTCTGTCCCCGGCTTACCCCTATGATTCCAGAGGATGAATGGAGAGGCTGGATAGTCCGTGATGACCTGGTACCACATTTGGGAGTTGGTACTGGCTGTCAGGCACCTCAGTCCTCCCCCATGTGGACTTTCTAGAGCAGCTTCCTTATAGCATGGCCACCTCAGAGTTCCAAGATGACAAGCCCCAGGTCACAAGCACCTATCGGACTTCTGCATGAGTCGTGTTTGCTCATAGCCCGTTGACCAAAGCAAGTCACAAGCATGGCTGACCTCAGTATCATGTGGGAGGGGACTTAGACCCCACTGACCCCTCTCACACTTGATAGGAGGAAGTGGCAAAGAATTTATGGTTATTTTTGATCCATCACAATTACAAATATAAAACATAAAAAATAAAGGGAAAGCACTTGGAAGACATCATAAAAAGAATCCAACTTACAAAGGTTGGCTTTCTGGTATTTCTTGCTCCAAGAGCTTTCAAGGCTTGCCCCAGTTCACATCCAGGAAATCATCACCCACTAAGCCCCTGGGCAGTTAACTTGGTAGGTACCTTGTCTGTCTTTCTTTTGTGTCTCCTGGAAAGTTGCCAAGCCACCATTTACATCTTACATCCTCTCCTTTGGGAACTGCTGGACTTCTTTTCTATTCCCTGGATTATGTTCATGGGCCAATTTTACTTCAGTAGATCCTCCATCCTCTGTCTTCAAGTCCTCACCAGCCCAGTAATCCAAACCTGCTTTCCGAACTGAGGGACATAATGTGGTAGGTTGGTCTATTATCACTGTGATAATTTTTGCTAATTAAATTGCTATATAATTATTACTTTTTGTTCTGTTAACATGTTGGGGACTACCTTTTAGTTTTATTTTAATTAACAAAGAAATGTAAGTATTCCTTATAGAAATAACTTATTATTACACTTACTATTACCTAACATGCCTTTTTAATTAAAATTATAAACTAGGCATCTTTCCAATCTTTCTCTCTGTATATGTGCTTATATAAATATTAATACAGTTAACTATATAGAACAAATCTTTCATGTTTTTAAGGTCTGACTAATATTTCATTTTGTGGTGGTGCTAAAATATATTTCACCAGTCCCTTGATGAACATTTAGACTGTTGCCATTTTTTAAATTAGAATAAACCAGTTGCAATAAATACCTTTTTACACATAATGTAATACATTTACTATGATTATTTCCTAGAAAAGAAAGTGTTGAGCCAAGGAATATATACAATTTATGAAATTGATTTTATCAGATTGCTCATCAAATAATTTTATGGATTCATAGTCCTAAGAATTGTGTATAAGAATAAGAATCTCCTTTCCAGCTTTCATGTGACTTTCTTTAAAAACCCTAATTATTTTTTGCTTGGTTTTTCCAAGACAAGAAGCAAAGACTTGAAAATTAAGTATCGCCACCAACACAGGGAAAAAACAAAACCCCAAATTAAACAATTGAATTTCCTTGCAGCCTGAGAGTAACCCTACTGAGACTATTCCAGTTCAGGACTCCCTGGAGGTGGGGGAGAGAAGTCAGAAAAGCATAAAAGGAAAAGCCCAGGCAAGGTGCCTACCAATTGTTCCTGCCTGTACTGGTGGAACCAAAGCCTGTTTGCTGCAGATCCGACCTCAGAGAGGGGCCTCCAAGACCTCCAAGGCTGACACTTTTGAATCTCACACTGAGTTTGTGTTATGATAATGTCTTTGTTCTTTATGCTACTGCTGCTGCTGCTAAGCGGCTTCATGCACAAGTGTTATGGCTTTTCATTTATCTTATTCATCCATGTCAGAGGAGGAGATGCCCATAGAAATTAACCTTCTAGTTCAAATTTCTCCTTTGGAAAAACTGCAGCCAGGGAGAGAGTGAGAGTTGCCTAAGCTCATATTGGTATCAGGCTCTGGACTAAAGCGAGCCTTCTGACCTGTGATGAGAGGTGGCTCCTTTGCTTCCTTCTTAAAACTTCTTTGCATGCCATGCTGTCTCTCAGTCTTGTCCTACTCTGTATGACCCTGTGGACTGTAACCCGCCAGGCTCCTCTGCCCGTGGGATTTTTCCAGGCAAGAATACTGGAGTAAGTAAGCCATTTTCTTCTCAAGGGGATCATCCCTACCTAGTGATCCAACCTGCTTCTCAAGTCTCCTGCATTGGCAGGAGGGCTCTTTACCAATAGCGCCACCTTAAGTGGATTCATGCAGAGTACATCATGAGAAACACTGGGCTGGAAGAGGCACAAGCTGGAATCAAGATTGCTGGGAGAAATATCAATAACCTCAGATATGCAGATGACACCACCCTTATAGCAGAGAGTGAAGAGCAACTAAAAAGCCTCTTGATGAAAGTGAAAGAGGAGAGTGAAAAAGTTGGCTTAAAGCTTAACATTCAGCAAACTTAGATCATGGCATCCGGTCCCATCACTTCATGAGAAATAGATGGGGAAACAGTGGAAACAGTGTCAAACTTTATTTTCTTGGGCTCCAAAATCACTGTAGATGGTGATTGTAGCCATGAAATTAAAAGATGCTTACTCCTTGGAAGGAAAGTTATGACCAACCTAGACAGTATATTAAAAAGCAGAGACATTACTTTACCAACAAAGGTCCGTCTAGTCAAGGCTATGGTTTTTCCAGTGGTCAGGTATGGATATGAGAGCTGGACTGTGAAGAAAGCTGAGCTCCAAAAAATTGATGCTTTTGAACTGTGGTGTTGGAGAAGATTCTTGAGAGTCCCTTGGACTGCAAGGAGATCCAACCAGTCCATCCTAAAGGAGATCAGTCCTGGGTGTTCATAGGAAGGACTGATGCTGAGGCTGAAACTCCAATACTTTGGCCACCTCATGTGAAGAGTTGACTCATTGGAAAAAACCCTGATGCTGGGAGGGATTGGGGGCAGAAGGAGAAGGATGACATGGTTGGATGGCATCACCGACTCGATGGACATGAATTTGAGTAAACTCTGGAAGTTGGTGATGGACAGGGAGGCCTGGCATGCTGCAATTCATGGGGTCGCAAAGAGTCAGACACGACTGAGTGACTGAACTGAACTGAACTGAACTGAGTGGATCCATTTTTGAGTCATTTTCTAAGTATTCATTTGCCATCAGGTACAGAGCTCAGTACGTTGCAGTTATGCCAAATTCTCATAACAATTGTATCAGAACCAGTATCTTTATCTTACAGGTAAGGAAACAGATTTGGGGAGGTTTTTAAAGTTGCTTAATGTGATGTATTAGTTTTCTGTCACTTACATAACAAATTGCTATTAACTTAATGACAACACAAATATTTCTTCCTACAGTTTAGTAGCTTCTAAGTCTGAGACAGGTCTCGTGGGCTAAAGTCAGGATGCTGACAGCACTGTGCTGCTTTTGGATGCTCTGTGTGAGAATCTGTTTTTGTTTTTTGTTGTTGTTTTTTTTTTTTTTTAGCCTTTTCTATCTTCTAGAGGCCGGGAAGCTCAGGTGGTAAAGAATCTGCCTGCAATGCAGGAGACCCTGGTTTGATTCCTGGGTCCAGAAATTCCCCCAGAGAAGAGAGAGGATACCCACTCCAGTATTCTTGGGCTTCCATGGTGGCTCAGACAGTAAAGAATCCACCTGTAAGGCAGGACATCTGGGTTTGATCCCTGTGTTGGGTGGATCCCCTGGAAGGGGTCATGGCAACACACTTTAGTATTCTTGCCTGAAGAATCCCCATGGACCGAGGAGCCTGGTGGGCTACAGTCCATGTGGTCACAGAGAGTTGGATACGACTGAGTGACTAAGCACACAGCACAGAGGCCATCCATACTCTTTGGCTCATGAGACTCTTCTTCAATTTTCAGAGCCAGCAACAGTGGGCTGAATCTTATAATGAGTCTCCGTGAGTCACCCTCTGTCTATCATCTTACCTTTCTCTAGCTATATCCAGGTAAGGTGTTTTAAGGACTTACATGATTAGGTTAACCCACCTTCATCATCTAGGGTAACCTCCTCATCCTCAAGGCTTGCAATGCAGTTGGAAATTCCCTCTGCCATGTAAGGTAACATATTCACAGATTAGGGAATGGTTTTATTTGGGAGGGGGGTGGTCATCATTCTTTCTGCCATAGTCTACTCTTTTATCCCCAAAGATACACATCTGTCCCACATGCTGAATGCATTTTCCCCCTATCTCAATGTCCCCTGAAATCTCAACCCATTACATGAGAGAAGCTAGTACATGACAGGGCTAGATCTCTGGTTCCAATGCCCTCTTAACTGCTGGCCCGAGTGCATATAGCCATTTTGCTTTAACATGGAGAGTGTGATTTCCTTACTGATTTGCATGGGCTCTTCAAATTTTAGAAGGTTAAACTGTAAGCTCTGCGAAAGGCAGGAAAAATGTATTTTTTTTATTAATCATTCTATCCCAGTGCCTCTCACACAGAAAGCACACAAGTATTTACAAAGCAAATAAATATTGAAGAAAGCTAGTAAGTCAACCAATGACATAAGCGTGGATGAAGACTTACAAAGTCATTACAAAATTATAAACTTTGCATATTTCTTGATGTTTTTCAGAGCCCTGAGACAGGTTATAAATTTCACCAGAGTCCAGGTTGCCCTTCCAGGTAAATTTATCAAACTTCTTGTGTTTCATCTGGGTTTTAATTACCAGTAAATATCTTTTCACTTCTGCAGTGACTCAGGGTAAAGAATCCTCCTGCCAATGCAGGAGATGGGGATTTGGTTCCTGGGTCGGGAAGACCTCCTGGAGAAGTAAATAACAATCCACTTTAGTATTCTTGCCTGGAAAATCCTGTGGACAGAGGAATCTGGCAGGCCACAGTCCATGGGGTCACAAAAGAGTTGGACACGACTTAGCCACTAAACAACAACAACAAATGTATTTTCAGGCACTGGGATTCCTGCCAAGATTGACTCCCAGCCCATGGATTCTGTTTTAGATTTAAATATAACCATTACACTTCAGTTCAGTTCAGTTCACTTCAGTTGCTCAGTCATGTCTGACTCCTTGCGACCTCACAGGCTGCAGCATGCCAGACTTCCCTGTCCATCACCAACTCCTGGAGTTTACTCAAACTCATGTCCATTGAATCAGTGATGCCATCCAACCATCTCACCCTCTGCCGTCTCCTTCTCCCACCTTCAATCTTTCCCAGCATCAGGGTCTTTTCCAATGAGTCATTTCTTTGCATTAGGTGGCCAAAGTATTTGAGTTTCAGCTTCAGCATCAGTCTTTCCAATGAATATTCAGGACTGATTTCCTTTATGATGGACTGGTTGGATCTCCTTGCTGTCCAAGGGACTCTCAAGAGTCTTCTCCAACACCACAGTTCAAAAGCATCAATTCTTTGGCACTCAGCTTTCTTTATAGCCCAACTCTCACATCCAAACATGAATACTGAAAAAGCCATAGCTTTCACTGGACAGACCTTTGTTGGTAAAGTAATGTCTCTGCTTTTTAATACGCTATCTCAGTTGGTCACAGCTTTTCTTCCAAGGATATTGCACTTAGAGATTACCAACTATTTGCTATTCTTGGTACACTCAAGTGCATTCTGAGTATAAGTATCTTAATTACTTTTATAGATAGAATGATCTCCTGTAATTTTTTTCCCCCTAACGTACCCTCGGTGATGACTCTTCCAATAGAACATAAGGGAAAACAGCATCATTTTCCCAACACAAGTATTTAAAAAATAGTTTGGCTTGGACTGGCAGTAGCCAGGTCTGAGAGCGGAAATAGGGACTAACTGTAAATGGGATATTATTTTAGGGATGTTATTGTAGTGATGGGAGCATTATAACACTGGATTTTGATGTTGGTTACACAATGAACAATTTCTTTAAAAATTATTGAATTGCACTGTTAAAATAAATGAGGGCTACAGGATATTAATTATATCTCAATAAATCTGTTAAAAATAATTAGCCCAGTTTCCACTTAGAAACTGGTTACATGTTTTGTGTTAAATGTAATTTTTGTTTTTTTTTACACACCAATTTTGAGGAATATTCTTTGTAACAAGACTTAAACTTCTTCTACTGTTTCTTGGCCAGTTAATAAGCAGAACAGAGCATGGTCACACTTTGTTGCTCCAGAAGTAAACACATCACGCTTGCTTGCTTTATTCTTCTCAAATGATTGAAGAACAAATAGATACTCATTCTTAATCTTTACAAAATCCTGATATTTGGTTGAATTTATCTTACATTTATAAGAATAATTTTTTGATTCAGAACCATGCACTATTTATGTCCTACAATTCATTTAGAAGTAGTCAGTTTAACTCCTAGGCCATCAGTGTACTATGAGTCTGTTTCCTGTGACAAAGCTTAATATGATGGTGTAAACACGGCTGCTTTTGTTCAGTCATGTCTGACTCTTTGCAGTCCCATGGACTGTAGCATGCCAGGCTTCCCTGTCCTTCACTGTCTCCCGGAGTTTGCTCAAACTCATGTCCATTGAGTCGATGATGCCATTCAACCTCATCATCTGTCATCCTATTCTCCTCCAGTCCTCAGTCTTTCCCAGCATCGGGGTCTTTTCCAATGAGTCAGCTCTCTGAATTAGGTGGCCAAAGTATTGGTGCTTCAGCTTAAGCATCTGTCCTTCCAATAGGTAAGTAAACAAAAGGAGAAATCTAAATACTTATCAACCTCTTAGGATTTGTGGACTTAAACAATAATGTATTGAACTTAATGTATGTATTACTTAAACATGAACTAATGTATGTATTACTTAAACATAAATGTATTTCTGGACAAATGTACCTATCATTAAATATAGAAACATGTATACTGTTGCAAATATAATGTTCCTTTGAAGGATTACTGGGTTTAAAGCAACAAATCTTCATTTTGAAATTGTATAAATAACTCATATGTTTGATTGAGGATTTCTTGTTTCTTAGACAAAGACTTGAACTGTCTTCTCATTAGTGTATGATACAATTTTAGCATCTCTAGGCTTGGTTCCTGTGTGAACCAAGGAGGGGTGCTCTGACCTGTGACCTCAGGCCTTGTCCCCTAGTTCAGGGTTGCTTCCCCTTGAAGATCTTTGACATACCTGGTGGAAGTTGTAAAAGTTTAGATTCCAAACCTATTGAGTCAGGATCTCCAAGGTGAGGTTCTAGGAATCTGCATTTTTTAACAAGAGCTGCATGTAATTATAATGCATGTTAATGTCTGAAATATTTCATCTGAGATCTTGCCCATACTTGGAAGATTCAGCGTGGACATCTCAGATTCAATAACAGTCCAAGAAAAAGTGTTTCAAAACAGTGTTTTTAAACTTTAATATGTATATGGAGCACCCAGGGATCTTGTTAAGATGCCGACTGTGATTTTGTAGGTCTGGACATGAGCCTGCTGCTTCTGCATTCTAATAAGCCCAGTGATGCTTGTGGACTGCTGCTCAGTGGACCAGACTTTGACCAACAGGACTTCAGAGCATATCTGTGCCACGCTAGAGGATCGGAACACCTCCCAGAGGGCAGAGCACAGTGGCAACAACAAAGGCGATCCTGTGCAGAAGCTCTTCTAGTTGGAGTGGAGAGCAAGTGTACTTCTGGGGGCCTGGGCTAGGTGTAGGGGTCTAATGAGAGATCCTCTCTTGGTCTATGCAGAGTGGAGTCAGGAAGGATGGAAATCATTGTGGAGAAGGCAATCGAGGGAGAGGCTGGGAATGGAGCCTTTGCAAGTTCATGCTTTCATACATGCTCAGTTGCCCAGTCATGTCCAACTCTTTGTGACCCCAAAGACTATAGACTGCCAGGCTCCTCTGTCTATGGGATTTTGCAGCAAGAATACTGGAGCAGGTTGCCATTTCCTACTCCAGGGGATCTTCCCAACCCAGAGATCCAACCCTTATCTCCATTTGCAAATTCACCTGATCAAAATATAAGGTGCAGAGAAATAAGCACAGAAACAGTGGAAATAGGGACTGAAGATGGAGAACAAAGTCAACATGCCTGGAAAGGAGGATGGGAGAAAGAACTTCAGGGGTTCCCTGTGCTGCAGGGAATGTTTACAGAGTGCCTGCAGCTTCACTGTGGCAGGGGGTGGTGGGGAGGAAGCCATTCTGGCTTCACCATCTTCAGTTCAATCCTGGATGTGTAATATTTTTATCTTTATGGGATCATAAATTAATATTTAATGATCTATCCTAATTATATGAAGTGGTACTTCCCAAACTAGAATACTGCTTAAGAATCACCCAGACAAAACTTGTTAGAATGAGGTTGCTGGGCTCCCTGGTCTGAGGTTCTGACTCCAGTAGGTCTGGGGTGGATTCCAGGAATCTTGATTTGTAAATGTTTGCAGTGTGGTTGGTCTGTGGAGAAAAATGGAGCTGTAACAACAAAATCATCAATGTGACCCTTTGGTCCTTCACTGGTTAAAATTCAGAGAATCATTTGTTCTGCAGAAAACTGAAATGTAATGTTGTCTATCTGGAATAATACAGAGATAAATGAAATGATATTGAATCAATAGCATCGACTGTAGTAATATCAGTCCTGGGCACTGCTGTGTGGGTCAGTTCTTTCTTTCTTATTTATATTTTTGGCTGTGCTGGATCTTTGTTGCTATGTGTAGACTTTCTCTGTTTGCCGAGAGTAGGGGCTACTGTTCCTTCACTGCGGTGTGCAGGCTTCTCATTGTGGTGGGTTCTCTGGTGGCAGAGCATGGGCTTTCAGTTGGAAAGCTCAGTAGTTGTGGCACAAGGGCTTTGTTGCCCTGTGGCATGTGATACCTTTCCAGACCAGAGATCGAATCGGTATCCCCTGCATTGGTAGATGGCTTCTTAACCACTGGATCTCCAGAGAAGTCTCTCTTGGTCAGTTCATCCTCTAATAAGTATTCCCCCTATGCAATAATAAGCATTCCCCCATGCAATAATAACTACTATTTGTGTGAGTGAGGTGTGTGTGTGTGTGTGATTGCATAATTTTGCAGTTAGCAATTTCTTTTTCATAATGTCTCATTTACTCTTCAGAACAATCTAGTAGAATAGGTATTATTATTTGGTGTCATTTTAAAGATGAAGAATCAGACTCAGAGAGACTAAGGAATTTGGACAAGATCACATAAAAGATGTGATCTGACCCCAGACCTTACACTCTGACCACCCTATCATGCTGTCCTACTGATGTTGGCTGGGAGGGTTATGGTTAGGACTAGGTTAGCCACTTCCTTTCTTCCTCTCATGGCATATGTTAATGTGAGCTTTGTCCTCAAGGCCATTTTCCTGTGCAACAGAGAAATCATGGATTCAGATATTAATATTTAGTTTTTTATAGTTGCAAATTAACAAACCTAGTTCTACCTTTACCTTTTAATTTTATTTAGAGATATTATTATATTATTTATATGCTTACCATATTTAACAATCACTTTGTGTTGTAACAACTGAAGTTCCCTTTATATTTCAAGCTGTATTTATGGATTTCATATATCTAGTTTCATTTAGAAGTACATCAGTTGTCTGACTTACAATAAAATCTTCCCAAGTACTCAAATAACTTGCAAATCTAATAAATTAAGCTTATGATTATATTGAATTTGAATTCTTTTAAATATGTGAGTATAAACTTGGAAATTTTTCAGTTTTAAAGGTCTAAATTAATTATGCAATTGTGCATTTTAAATTGAAATTTCATGCTTCATCTGCAAGAAAATAGACCAAATTTTTAAAAAAGTTACAAAATCCTTCCTAAATATAAAAATGTTAAAAATGTCATTTTAAAATATATTTGCATACTTAATTCTAAGTCATCTTTGTTAAAATATGCTTATCCACTAATGAAACAATTATATCATCTTAAGTGAATTGGATTCGGTATTCTTGTCTTGAGAACCCCATGAACAGTATGAAAAGGCAAAATGATAGGATACTGAAAGGGGAACTCCCCAGGTCTATAGATGCCCAATATGCTACTGAAGGTCAGTGGAGAAATTACTCCAGAAAAAATGAAGGGATGGAGCCAAAGCAAAAGCAATACCAAGTTGTGGATGTGATTGGTGATAGAAGCAAGGTCCGATGCTGTAAAGAACAATATTGCATAGGAACCTGCAATGTTAGGTCCATGAATCAAGGCAAATTGGAAGTGGTCAAACAGGAGAAGGCAAGAGTGAATGTCGACATTCTAAGAATCAGCGAACTAAAATGGACAGGAATGGGTGAATTTAACTCAGATGACCATTATATCTACTACTATGGGCAGGAATCCCTTAGAAGAAATGGAGTAGCCATCATGGTTAACAAAAGAGTCCAAAATGCAGTACTTGGATGCAATCTCAAAAATGACAGAATGATCTCTGTTCATTTCCAAGGCAAACCATTCAATATCACAGTAATCCAAGCCTATGTCCCAACCAGTAATGCTGAAGAAGCTGAAGCTGAATGGTTCTACGAAGACCTACAAGACCTTTTAGAGCTAACACCCAAAAAAGATGTCCTTTTAATTATAGGGGACTGGAATGCAAAAGTAGGAAGTCAAGAAACACCTGGAGTACCAGGCAAATTTGGCCTTGGAGTACAGAATGAAGCAGGGCAAAGGCTAATAGAGTTTTGCCAAGAGAGTGCACTGGTCATAGCAAACAACCTCTTTCAACAACACAGGAGAAGACTCTACACGTGGACATCACCAGATGGTCAACACTGAAATCAGATTGATTAATATTCTTTGCAACCAAAGATGGAGAAACTCTATACAGTCAGCTAAAACAAGACTGGGAGCTGACTATGGCTTGGATCATGATCTCCTTATTGCCAAATGTAGACTTAAACTGAAGAAAATAGGGAAAACCACTAGACCATTCAGGTATGACCTAAATCAAATCCCTTATGACTATACAGTGGAAGTGAGAAATAGATTTAAGGGACTACTATGGATGGAGATTCGCGACATTGTACAGGAGACGGGGATCAAGACAATCCCCATGGAAAAGAAATGCAGAAAGGCAAAATGGTTGTCTGAAGAGGCGTTAAAAATAGCTGTGAAAAGAAGAGAAGTGAAAAGCAAAGGAGAAAAGGAAAGATTTTCCCATTTGAATGCAGAGTTCCAAAGAAGAGCAAGGAGAGATAAGAAAGCCTTCCTCAGTGATCAATGCAAAGAAATAGAGGAAAACAACAGAATGGAAAAGACTAGAGATCTCTTCAAGAAAATTAGAGATACCAAGGGAACATTTCATGCAAAAATGGGCTCAATAAAGGACAGAAATGGTATGGACCTAACAGAAGCAGAAGATATTAAGAAGAGGTGGCAAGAATACACAGAAGAACTATACAAAAAAGATCCTCACGACCCAGAAAATCACGATGGTATGATCACTCACCTAGAGCCAGACATCCTGGAATCTGAAGTCAGGTGGGCCTTAGAAAGCATCACTACGAACAAAGCTAGTGGAGGAGACGGAATTCCAGTTGAGCTATTTCAAATCCTGAAAGATGATACTGTGAAAGTGCTGCACTCAATATGTCAGCAAATTCGGAAAACTCAGCAGTGGCCACAGGACTGGAAAAGGTCAGTTTTCATTCCAATCCCAAAGAAAAGCAATGCCAAAGAATGCTCAAACTACCGCACAATTGCACTCATCTCACATGCTAGTAAAGTAATGCTCAAAATTCTCCAGGCCAGGCTTCAGCAATACGTGAACCATGAACTTCCAGATGTTCAAGCTGATTTTAGAAAAGGCAGAGGAACCAGAGACCAAATTACCAACATCTGCTGGATCATCTAAAGAGTAAGAGAGTTCCAGAAAAACATCTATTTCTGCTTTATTGACTATGCCAAATCCTTTGACTGTGTGGATCACAACAAACTCTGGAAAATTCTGAAAGAGATGGGAATATCAGACCACCTGAACTGCTTCTTGAGAAACCTGTATGCAGGTCAGGAAGCAACAGTTAGAACTGGACATGGAACAACAGACTGGTTCCAAATAGGAAAAGGAGTACATCAAGGCTGTATATTGTCACCCTGCTTATTTAACTTATATGCAGAGTACATCATGAGAAATGCTGGGCTGGATGAAGCACAAGCTGAAATCAAGATTACCGGGAGAAATATCAATAACCTCAGATATGCAGACGAAACCACCCTTATGGCAGAAAGTGAAGAGGAACTAAAAAGCCTCTTGATGAAAGTGAAAGAGGAGAGTGAAAAAGTTGGCTTAAAGCTCAATATTCAGAAAATGAAGATCATGGCCTCTGGTCCCATCACTTCATGGCAAATAGATGGGGAAACAGTGTCAGACTTTATTTTTTGGGGCTTCAAAATCACTGCAGATGGTGACTACAGCCTTGAAATTAAAAGATGCTTACTCCTTGGAAGGAAAGTGATGACCAACCTAGATAGCATATTAAAAAGTAGAGACATTACTTTGCCAACAAAGGTCCATATAGTCAAGGCTATGATTTTTCCAGTGGTCATGTATGGATGTGAGAGCTGGACTGTGAAGAAAGCTGAGCTCCAAAAAATTAATGCTTTTGAACTGTGGTGTTGGAGAAGATTCTTGAGAGTCCCTTGGACTGCAAGGAGATCCAACCAGTTCATCCTAAAGGAGATCAGTCCTGGGTGTACATAGGAAGGACTGACGCTGAGGCTGAAACTCCAGTACTTTGGCCACCTCATGAGAAGAGTTGACTCATTGGAAAAGACCCTGATGCTGGGAGGGATTGGGGGCAGGAGGAGAAGGGGACGACAGAAGATGAGACGGCTGGATGGCATCGCCGACTCAATGGACATGAGTTTGAGTAAACTCTGGGAGTTGGTGATGGACAGGGAGGCCTGGCGTGCTGCAATTCATGGGGTCACAAAGAATCGCATACGACTGAGCGACTGAACTGAACTGAACTGAACTGAATTGGGAGATGCCTTTCCCAGCAATAGCATTGAACAACAAGAGATTTTGGCCCTCAAATTGCTCAGTTTTTTTATTAGCAGCAATATCCAGTTCTGGGTTCTATTTCTATCTGTAACAAAGCCTACAAAATTTAAAGAGTTCATGTTTATATTTTTATAAAGTATTCTTGATTTTATTCTTCTGGCCACTCAGGTAAATCTTCATCTCCACTAAGGTGAGACTTTTTCATTTTTGACACAGTTTGAATATTTTCTAGTCTAATTCCAAAGATCTTCATTGTTGTTTTACAGTCACTAAGACATGTCCAACTCTTTGCAGTCCTATGGACTGCAGCATGCCAGGTCCCCTGTCCTCCACTATTTCCCAGAGTTTACTCAAATTCATAGTCATTGAGTCTATGGTGCTATCTAGCCATCTCATCCTCTGCCACCCCCTTCTCCTTTTGCCTTCAACCTTTCTCAGCATCAGAGTCTTTTCCAATGAATTTGCTCTTTGCATCAAGTATCGAAGTTTCAGTTTCAGCATCAGTCCTCTCGATGACTATTCAGGGTTGGTTTCCTTTAGGATTGACTGGTTTGATCTCCTTGCAGTCCAAGATACTCTCTACAGTCTTATCCAGCACCAAAATTCAAAAGCACCAATTTTTCGGTGCTCAGTCTTCCTTATGGTCTAACTCACATTCATACATGACTCAAGAATAACTCAATTTAATTATTTTTCTTTTTTCTTCTTAATTTTCAAGGATAATTTTTTTAGATATTAAAATTATTTCTGATTGAGTTTTAGCTGTCTTTTTTTTTTTTTTTTTTTTTTTAATTTTGTCTAACAGGTAACCCCGAATTTCAAGATCAGTGTCCAGGGTGTTGGGCATCAATCAATAAAGTGACAGGAACCAGATAGATAGAGATGTGAAGATAGCTTTTATTACTGGGGAAGCTGTATTGAAGGATGAAGCCTGCAGCTGCAACCATACTTCTTCCCAGCTGCCTCCCCCACCTGCTCGCTAGTCAAGACCTTGGGATGCCCCACCAGACGGAAAGCCTGAAAAGTAGAAGCTTGCTCAACTAGTTATGGGATAAATTAGGGTTTCAAAGCCTCAAGAGAAAGACAGAGAACAAGCCCACAATGGGTACTGTTTTAAATACTAACTCCACACCGGCTCGAAAGAGATATATGTTCCTCCGGAAGGTGAATTTTACTTTAGATAAGAGTTCCATTTATAGAAATAAAAGGACAGGGCACTAGGGGTCTTTCTGAGAGTTCTGAGCAGTAAATAGGAAAAATAATTATTACACTGCTTCAAAAATTAGAAAGTTCTACTCAAGAGTAAGTTACATTAACTATTGTATCTGAAAAGCACTGAACATTGGAATTGTGTCAGGGAATTATTCAGGTTGAATTCTTTACTGGAAAGAGATATTTACCATTCCCTGTGTGACAATTCCAATATATTGTATAAACAAAATAGGACAGGAGAAATAACATGTTGAATGGATGAGGAAACCTACTTAATGGAAAGGCAGTAAACATGAAGTATTCGGAGGATCCACAGCGTTTTCTGCTCCAACAGTGTGGCTAATTGAGAGAAGCCTGAAAATTTTTATTCGGCTATGATTTGTATTCTCCAGCATTGTCGTAGTTCAGTGCGAAGCCTCGCTCATACTTTTTGCCTGACTTACCGTTAACTGTATGGGGTCAGTGGAACTTCAGAGAATTAAGTGAGGGTGGTTTTCTTTAAGACTCCAGAACTCAAGTCCTTTGCAAAATGTCTGCATTGTAACTCTGTGACAAGTCTACAGCCAACCTTTGCCTTGGCCTTCCCTCCTTGGAGGGAGACATGGAGAACTCTCTTCCCAGTCTACCTGGTCACATAGAGGACTGTAGCCCTGGCCTGAGGAGCAGAAGATTGGATAGGACAAAAATACTATCTGTTATCTCTGGTTCAGACCACAGCTTGTTTTTCCTGGACAATCAAAACATCCCCTAACTGGTCTTTGTGTTTTCACTCATGCTCCTTACAGTCTGTTTCCCAGATTATTATTCTATTAAATAGATATAATTGCTTTATTTATTAAATAGAGCTCAGAATAATTATTTCAGGATATGAATAACAGTGTCTTCTCTGGTGACTCAGCTGGTAGAGAACCCACCTGCAACGCAGGAGACCTGGGTTCAGTCCCTGGATTAGGAAGATCCCCTGGAGAAGGGAATGGCTACCCACTCCAGTATTCTGGCCTGGAGAATTCCATGGTCTGTATAGTTCATGGGGTCACAAAGAGACACGACTGAGTGATTTTACTTCACTTCACTTCATGAGTAAGAGTATGTCACTTACCTGGTAAAAACCCTTCAAAACTTTCTTTACTCAAATTTCAAAAATCCCTGTTTAACATGGGTTACAAACTCTTTGTGATCTTGTCCCTGGCTAGCTCTCCACTGTCATCTACCACTATTCTCTTTGCTTACTTTTTCCAGCCAAATCCACCTCATTTACTGCTTCCAGAAAATGGTGAGCATATTCTCTCTTTTCTGGTGATTCTCTCTTGCCCTAGTTAGCTTATGGTTTAATTCATCATGATTCAAATATCCCTTCATCAAAAAGACCCATTGTTAGGTGATAAATTTTGTCTCCCCCAATTCATATGCTGAAATCTTAGCCCCTAGTACCTCTGAATGTGACTGTATTTGGAGATAGGGCCTTTGAAGAAGTAATTAAGTTAAAATGAAGGCATTAAAGTAGATCCTAACCCATACGACTAGTGTCCTTACAAGGAGAGGAGATTAGACTGAAGAGAAAAGCCCATGTGAGGACATAACGAGAAGGTGGGCATCTATACATCAAGGAGAGAGGACATAGAAGAAACCAACCCTGCAACATCCTGATCTTGGGCTTCTAGCTTCCAGAACTGTGAGAAAGTAAATTTCTGTTGTTTAAGTCTCCTAGTCTGTGATGCCTTGTTATGATGCATCTAGTAACCTAACACTCTCAACCTGAGCACTCAATTAAGAGTGCACTTCCACTCCCTTAACAAAACTTTATTCTCCTACGCAGTGCATGTTATATATAAGCTGTGGCAATATATTATGTATTTGCTTTCCTTTCCATTTATTTTCTGCCCTGAACTCATATGTAAGCTCCATGAAGACTGGGACTTGGCCATGCTCTTTGTTGTAATGACCAGAACAGTGCCTGGCACAGAGCGGGTGCTCAGTGTGTGTGTGTGCTCAGTCGTGTCTGACTCTTTGCAACCCATGGACTGTTGCTTGACAGGTTTCTCTGTCCATGGGATTCTCCAGGCAAGAACACTGGAGTGGGATGCCATTTCCTCCTCCAGGGGATCTTCCCGACCTGGGGATGGAGCTCATGTCTCTCTCTTGCATCTCCTTTGTTGGCAGACAGTTTTTTGTTTTGCTTTGTTTTGCCACTAGTACCACCTGGGAAGCCCTGAATAAACCAAATGGGTGGAATAGGTTGCTAAATCTGTATGCAGAAATCTGTATGAGAAATCTATATGTAGGTCAAGAAGCAAAAGTTACAACTGGATATGGAACAGCAGACTGGGAAAGGAGTACGTCAAGGCTGCATATTGTCACCCTGCTTATTTAACTTCTATGCAGAGTACATCATATGAAATGCTGGGCTGAATGAAGCTCAAGCTGTAATCAAGATTGCCAGGAGAAATATCAGTGATACACAAATGACCCTACCCTTATGGCAGAAAGTGAAGAAGAATTAAAGAGCCTCTTGATGAAAGTGAAAAAGGAGAGTGAAAAAGTTGGCTTAAAACTCAGCATTCAGAAAACTAGATCATGGCATCTGGTCCCATCACTTCATGGGAAATAGATGGGGAAACAGTTACAGATTTTATTTTTTAGGCTCCAAAATCACTGCAGAAAGTGCCTGCGGCCATGAAATTAAAAGATGCTTGCTCCTTGGAAGAAAAACTATGACCAACCTAGACATCATATTAAAAAGCAGAGACATTACTTTACCAACAAAGGTCCACTTAGTTAAAGTTATGGTTTTTCCAGTGGTCATGTATGGATGTGAGAATTGGACCATAAGGAAAGCTGAGTGCCAAAGAATTGATGCTTTTGAACTATGGTGTTGGAGAAGACTCTTGAGAGTCCTTTGGGCAGCAAGGAGATCCAACCAGTCCATCCTCAAGGAAATCAGTCCTGAATATTCATTGAAAAGAGTGATGCTGAAGCTGAAACTCCAATACTTTGGCCACCTGATGTGAAGAACTGACTCATTGGAAAAGACCTTGATGCTGAGAAAGATTGAAGGTGGGAGGAGAAGGGGACGACAGAGGATGAGATGGTTGGATGGCATCACCAGTGTGATGGACATGAGTTTGAGTAAACTCTGGGAGTTGGTAATGGACCGGGAAGCCTGGCATGCTGCACTCCATGGGGTCGCAAAGAATCGGACATGACTGAGCGACTGAACTGAACTGAGGTTCCTAAGATTTCTTGTTTCCCTGATCTTTCTCCACCTATCCACATTCCATCTCTGTGAAGACTTTCTTGACTCCTGGAGACTCCTGACTTTCTGGAATCTTCCTGCCCATAGGTCTTCCATTAAGAGCTCTGACACCAAATCAACCATTTTGGGCTCTGATCACCCATTTTCTTGACAGTTCAATGATGCTGCTTTATCCTGTGTTTACTACTTTTTTCCAGTAAAGGAAGGTTAACCTGAAAGGAGTCTTGCACTTGGCCCTAAGTGTTCTGCATCTCTGTACTTACGGCTAATGTGTATATTTTCAGCCATTTTCCTGGCACTTGAATTGCAGTCTGCCCAATCTTGCTGAGTGAGCCTGAGAGGAGGGCTCGGACAAATGCAGCTGATGCTTGCCCAGCCCAGGGACCTAGCACATAAGAAAGTACTAATCAATAACTTTGCCCGTCTTTGCTGAAAACTTGGCAGTTTCAATGCTTTAAAGATTGTGTTCATTCTAATAGCAGAGTGGTGATACCACACTCAGAATTGGGTCCATTTACCGGACTTGCCAGATTAAGACAATATGGATGACTAGGTTATTGTTTATAATGATATCATGGGAGGGGGCCAAGAATTTGTGCAGACTCTTCAGACTGGCCTTCAAGGCCTTCCCCAAGCTGCTACTATGCCTTGTCTCTCATTGTTCTAGGTGAAGCTTCTATTTTACTTCCAACAAAATGCTTTCTGATTCCCGGGTACGCCCTTGACTTTCCCATCTCTTGTGATGTTGCCCCATCTCTGATTCCCTTCTCCCTGGTTATAAGATAAGCATTTGGGTAAAAACAAATATCACCTTTGCTTTGATAATAGACTGTATTCTCCACACCCTTCATTTTTATATAAAGATGCTACCCATCGTCCATGGCTGGTCTTAGTTAATAACAAAAAGTAGCTATCAGTTAATAACTAGTTACTGTGTGCCAGGAGCTATCCTTAGCTTTTAACAAGGGGTAAAGTATTTGATGGGCTTCCTTGGTGGCTCAGTGGTAAAGAATCTGCCTGCCAATGCAGGAGATGTGGATTTGATCCCAGGGTTAGGAAGATCCCCTGGAGAAAGAAATGGCAACCCACTCCAATATTCTTGTCTGGGAAATCCCTGGTGGGTTATAGTCCATGGGATTATAAAAAAGTCAGACACAACTTAGCGACTAAACAACAACAAAAATATTTGATTCTAATAATGATGCTATGAGTGCATGCTAAGTCACTTCAGTCATGTCTGACTCTTTGCAACCCTATGGACTGTAGCTCATCAGGTTCCTTTGTTCATGGGATACTCCAGGCAAGAGCACTAGAGTGGGTTACCATTCCCTCCTCCGGGGGATCTTCCCAGCCCAGGGATCAAACCCATGTCTCTTTTGTCTCTTACATTACAGGCAGATTCTTTACCACTGAGCCACCAGGGAAACCCAATGATGCTATGATATACGCGCAAATAGTATTTACAGTTTATAAATGAGGGAGCAAGTACAAAGATGCCATTTATACTTCTGAAAGAAACCTCTCCTGATTTTTCTTATATGATCTAATTGTTTTCTTCATGAAACTTCAACAGTTTTTCTACCACTTTGTTTATGTAATCCTGTAGAGTAGTTTTCAGTGTACTTGTCTGAATCAGGATGCTGGTCCGTGAGATTCTTAAGAGCAAAAGCCAAATCTTAATCATCTTTTTATCCATCACATTACTTCTTGCTCAACAGAAGCTTAAGAACTGTTTCTTGCATTAGCTTGAATTGACTCCTTAGCCCTCGAAGTCCTAAGTCCTAGGCTAGCTGTTGAGAGTGTCCCAGGACTCAAGATTTACTGGGCATAGAAGGGGTCTGTTTTCTTTTTTAGTCGCTAAGTCATGTCTGACTCTTTGGAACCCCATAGGTTGTAGCACACCAGGCTCCTCTGTCCATGGGATTTCCCAGGCAAAAATACTAGAGTGGGTTGCCATTTCCTCCTCTAGGGGATCTTCTAGACCCAGGAATCAAACCTCATCTCTGCGTCCGCTGCATGACAGATGGATTCTTTACTGCTATACCGAGCTAATTTCAACCAACTCTTTGGCTGTGGTTTCTGCACGCTACACATGGGGCTGCAAAGAGTCGAACACAACTGAGTGAATAACACACACCACAAGTATATCTTTGATAAATGAAGAGAATTTCAGGGAAATGTTTGGAGTCTAATATCATACTTTAATGGCCACAATGGAAATCATCCATAAATTACAGACTGAGGCTTTAGAAAGGTCCAGAAACCTGCTCACTTTCCCCAGATAATAAAATGCAGAGTCAAGGTTTGAATTCAGGTCTTTCAAAACTAACTCTACTTTTCAAAGTTGTTACACTTGATTGTTAAAGGATTATAGCACTGAAACCCAGCCCTGAGCTCACTGACAAATGAAGAGAATTGGTACTCCCAGGGCTCTGTCTTCTATTTTTTAACAGTTCTTTACTCAGAATATATCTGAACCAGGTTCCTGCTTTCTTTAGTCCTTGGCTTTGTCAATGTGCAAAGACATTTAAAATTAATTAAATTGATTCTTATCTTCAAACTGCTCCTGGATAATGCATTGGTAGTTGCCAAAGAAGCCTCACTAAAGGCATGTTAATGGTACATTAGCCTTCCATTGTCCTTTTTTTTTGGGTCTCATATTCTAGGCCTTCCATTTCCAAGAACAATAATTATGGCTCTTATTATCATGACAGAAAAGGAAGCAAAATATTCCATCCTCCCAGAGAGACGGAATCCCCATCAGGCTCTGGTGACAACGGTACAGACTTTGCTCTCTGAGAGCTTTTCTGAGACAATGGTGAGACTTTGGTTCTTGGATGTGTTGAATTCACGGTCGCATGTTATGACTGTTAGGATGCTATCTTCCACAGTGATTGATGGGAGTCTGGGTTACTGTAGCTATGCAAGATGAAAGGCAAATGACAAATCCCAAAAAGCTGGTGAACACAAGTTTATTTTATTTTGTGCCAAAGTGATTTTGTATCATTATGCAGAAAAATAAAATCTATTGTTTGCCTTAATTTGAAAGGTTTCTTCATTATAAACATCCTCGAGGTATTGCAGAACTATTTTGGTATTCCGTGTTACCTTGTTTAGTTCTTCCAACTGTAAAATAAGACTAGGATCCTTCATTGAGGCAGGAGATAAATGGTATGGTTGCTAGGATTCCTGGTTTTCATCCAAGCTTCCCAGGTTCAATTCCTGGACAGGAAATTAAGATCTTGCTTTGTGCCACCACTTACTGCTGCCTCACTAAGATTATTATGTGATAAAGTGGAAACATCAAAGCTTGGTGACTTAAGGACATTTCTTTCCAAAATCAAGATGGTGACAGTCCAACTTTTTATTTTATGTTTTGAAATATAGTTGATTTATAATATTGTGTTAGTTTTAGGGGTACAGAAAAGTGATTCAGTTATTCATCTCAGATTATATTCCATTATAGGTTATTATAAGATATTGAATATAATTCCTTGTGCTATACTGTAAGCCCTTCTTTCTTATCTATTTTATGTATAGGAATTTTATCTATTGGCTTCCCAGGGGGTGCTAGTGGTAAAGAATCTACCTGACAATGCAGGAGATGCAAGAAACATGGGTTCAATCTGTGGGGCAGGAAGATCCTCTAGAGAAGGAAATAGTAACCCTCTCCAGTAATCTTGCCTAGAAAATTCCATGGACAGAGGATCCTGGTGGGTCAAAGTCCATGGGGTTGCAAAGAATTGGACACTATTGAGTGACTGAGAATAATTTTATCTGTTAATCCCATACTTCTAATTTGTCCCTTCCTTTCTCCCTCTTCCATTAGGTAATCATGTTTGATTTTATATCTGTGAGTCTGTGTCTGTTTTGTATACAAGTTCATTTGTATTATTTTTAGATTCCATGTGTAATGAGTGATGTCATATAGTATTTATTTATATCTGACTTACTTCCCTATAGCAAGTCCAAATCTGAAAGTCTTCCTTTGAGATGAGCTGGAAACACCAACAGTGCAGTGAGGAGCTGGAGATGGGAATGCATTAGCACAAAGAAGAAGCCTGACTTGGTTGATACCACCCAGAAGAGCAACAGAGAAATTAAAAAAGAGAACTTGGACTTCAAAGCTAGTTAAGAGCTAATTCTTCATCGAGGAGCTAGACCCATTAAATGAGGGAGCTCTAGAATCCCAGCCCCATGGGTTTCCTCTGCTAAGTCCCTATGGACCAAGAATGCCACCTGCCATATTGGTAAGCAAGGGATATTGCTGCCATCCGGCCAACAGCCACTGAAGCCACCGCCAAGTGTGCACCCTGAGGGGATTCAGGATGGAGACAATCCAGATACTGGTCCTAGATATTAGTTAAAGTAGTAAAATATTAGTCGCTTAGTAGTGTCTAACTCTTTGTCTGTAGCCCCTCAAACTCCCCTGTCCATGGGGTCTTCCAGGTAAGAAAACTGGATGGACTGTAGCCCGCCAGGCTCCTCTGTTCATGGAATTCTCCAGGCAAGAATACCGGAGCGGGTGACCATTCCCTTCTCCAGGGGATCTTCCTTACCCCGGGATCAAATCCGGGTCTCCTGCATTGCAGTCAGATTTTTTATAATCTGAGCCACCAGGGAAGCCCCTAAATAGTTAAAGTGCATATCAAAAGAATGACTTCAGTAAGCCCAGACTCTTGCACCTTCCCATACAAAGCTCTGAATTAATTATCTTCCAGACATGTGGTTTTCTTTAATTAACAGCAATCTTTGATGCTCTGACTACCTGGTTTTTGCTGCAAACTTGCTATCCTGTCTCCTGCCTTATGTCTCTGGACCAGTTCCTCAGACCTGTCTGAGAGGCTGTATTCCATCCTTAAGTTCTCAGAAAGTTCACTGAATAAAACATATTTCTTAAGTTTCAGGTTTTCCTTTCTTCCCCCTAGTCAACCAACAAAGGCATCCAGAGCAGACTTCTCTCCTTTGCCTGAATTGTACGAGGATCTGGAACCTAGTACTGGCACAGACAGAATCCAAGCTCTCTCTGCTCGCCACACTATAGGCCAATATACCTGAGATGAGGTGCTGAGAAAAGGAAGGGACTTTGTTCAGAAAGCTGGCTGACCGAGAAGATGGCAGGCTAGTGCTTCAAAATAACCATTTTACTGGGGTCTGGGTGCCAGGTTCTTTTTTTTTTTCCCATTTATTTTTATTAGTTGGAGACTAATTACTTTACAATATTGTAGTGGCTTTTGCCATGCATTGACATGAATCAGCCATGAATTTACAAGTGTTCCCCATCCCGATCCCCCCTCCTGCCTCCTTCCCCACCCCATCCTTCTGGGTCTTCCCAGTGCACCAGCCCCGAGCACTTGTCTCATGCATCCAACCTGGACTGGTGATCTGTTTCACCCTTGATAGTATACATGTTTCGATGCTGTTCTCTCAAAACATCCCACCCTTGCCTCTGCCCACAGAGTCCAAAAGTCTGTTCTGTCCATCTGTGTCTCTTTTTCTGTTTTGCATATAGGGTTGTTATCATCTTTCTAAATTCCATATATATGTGTTAGTATACTGTATTGGTCTTTATCTTTCTGGCTTACTTCACTCTGTATAATGGGCTCCAGTTTCATCCATCTTATTAGAACTGATTCAAATGAATTCTTTTTAATGGCAGAGTAATATTCCATGGTGTGTATGTACCACAGCTTCCTTATCCATCCTTCCTTACCACAGCTTCCATGTCCTGACTTTTATAAACAGTCAGGTTCTTTTATGGATCAGAGATGGGGGGAGGTGAGAAAACAAAGTAAAAAGACCTTGTAATTCTTGCAAACATCTCCCAGAGGAGCAAGCCTCGGAGAGGGGATGTGTTAGTTTCACTTCCTTACAACCCTTCACAGGTGGGTAGGGTCAGACTACCTCCCTGAGGCAGGCCATTGTGTGCTTATAATAATAAATTGATACTTTAGAACTGTGGTGTTGGAGAAGACTCTTCAGAGTCCCTTGAACTGCAAAGAGATCAAACCAGTCAATCCTAAAGGAAATCAGTCCTGATTATTCATTGGAAGGACTGATGCTGCAGCTGAAACTCCAATGCTTTGGCTACCTGATGCGAAGAACTGGCTCATTGGAAAAGACCCTGATGCTGGGAAAGATTGAAGGCAGTATGACAAAGGATGAGATGATTGGATGGCATCACTGACTCGATGGACATGAGTTTGAGCAAGCTCTGGGAGTTGGGGATGGACAGGGAAGCCTGGCGTACTATGGTCAATGGGGTCTCAAAGAGTCGGACACGACTGAGCGACTGAACTGAACAATAACAAAAGTGGCAAGATAAGTCATAGGAGCAGATCCAGTGTGAACTCGTAACTAACCCTTCCTGGTTACAGTACCAGCAGAGGTGTCTCGGCCTCGCCCACCTCCTTGGAGAGTCCCGAGGAATTGGGGTGAGTCTCTCTTGGTTCTCAAATCTTCCATTATTGACTGATGATCATAAGTTTTATTCAGTGATGTTGAATTCCTCTCTGGAGCAGTGGGTTATCTTTGAAATTTGGTTTCAAGAAGAGACTTTTCCTCAGTTGAAAGACACTGGGAAGATTTTTGCTCAGTTTAGACACTGAGTGGGTTATCCTCAGTTGAAAGACTAGGAAGACTTTGCTCAGTTGAAAGACACTGAGTGAGGTTGGACGGAAGGATTAGGTGGAAGACTGGCCTGCCATCTTTCCTTAGACTGGCTACCTTAATAGAGTTTTTCCAACAAAATGAAGATATCTTATGAAAGCTTTCCGCTCCAACGAAAGGACATTTCTTCCTGGCCTGTTCATGGCTTTCTCAGGCAACTAAGAAATTTACAGAAGTGGTGGAGGCAAGTTGTCACACTGTGCAGAAGTCACAAAAGGGAACCCACTCATTTTAATTAAAAGCTTGATCTGCCAGAGACATGCCTGAGAACTGGACACTCCATGATCTGAGCATCCGTGGTGGTCATATACTACCAGAGGGAAGCTAAGAATAACATGTAAGATGTGTAACGGGGATGACAATGACAAGGGTAAAACCTAGGGGAGTTTTACCCTAGAGAAACTGAGCTCACAAACAGCACATTGGCCCACTAGCGATTTTATTTTGACAAACCAACTTCGTAATGACAAATAAAGCTTTCAAGACAAAAGAAAAAGGAATGACAGATTACCGGCCTCCAGCTAACACCCCAGCCAGGTTCATTCAGTACATGTGGAAATTATACTTGCAAATGCTTACTTGATTGGGGAAACTATACTAAAGGAGATCTCAACCTAAAATGACCAAATTGGGGCTGTTTTGATATTTCAAAACTATTTTTTTCTGTATACAGAAAAAACCTCCTTGATGGAATACCTTTTCAGAATTCTAACCTTAAGGAAACAAAAGCCCTTCTAGGGCGAACTCGCATTTTTCCTCTTGTGCCTTTGAAACATAAATATTCTACCTGATGTTTGAGCTTTGTGTGTGTGTCTGTTTTGAGAACTTGACCTCTTCATCCAGAAGGTATACCTTTGGTGTCTATCGAATAGACTGGAATTCTGAGCAGTCGTTTGTCTGACTGTGCCAACTCTCAGCAGCTTTTTCCTGTTTTAAACTTTGTTGTGTCATCCTATACAACAAAGGTCTTTGTTTACTTTCTTAGATTATTTTTGGAAGTAAACTTTCTGGGTCTTGCATAGGTGGCATCCTTCACACACTTTTGTGGGAATACTTCTTGTCTTATTGGTCTGAGTCACTATTAAGATATGTCTCATTGTGCTTAGTTGCTCAGTCGGGTACAACTCTTTGCCACCCCACAGACTGTAGCCCTCCAGGCTTCTCTGTCCATGGATTTTTCCACGTAAGAATATGGGAACAGGTTGCCATTTCCTCCACCAGGGGATCTTCCCAACCCATGGATCGAACCCACGTCTCTTGCTTTTTCTGCATTGGCAGGCAGATTCTTTACCACTAGCACCACCTGGGAAGCTCATGTTTCATTAAAACCCTAATGATTGATCTTTTTTATTTAGACAGAATTGTGCTTTATCTTCTAAATACATCTGTTTTTTTCCCCACCTTAAACTTTTTATTTTATATTGGAGTGTAACCAGTTAGGTCTCCCCTGTTAACTCAGCTGGTAAAGAATCTGCCTGCAATGCAGAAGACTTCGGTTGGATTCCTGGACCAGGAAGATCTCCTGGAGATGAGATAGGCTACCCACTCCAGTATTCTTGGGCTTCCCTGGTGGTTTAGTTGGTAAAGAATCCACCTGCAATGAGGGAGAGCTGGATTTGACCCCTGGGTTGGGAAGATCCCCTGGAGGAGGGAATGGCACGCACTGCAGTATTCTTGCCTGGAGAATCTCCATGGACAGAAGAACCTGGTGGGCTGCAGTCCATGGGGTTGCAAAGAGTTGGACATGACTGAGTGACTCAGCACAGCACATAGCCAGTTAACAGTGGTGTGACAGTTTCAGGTGAAGAGCAAAGGGACTCAGTCATTCTCCCCCAAACTCCCCTCCCGTTCAGGCTGCCACATAGCATAGTGCAGAGTTTCCTGCGCTGTACAGTAGGCCCTTGCTGGTTATCCATTTTATACAGAGAAGAGTGTATGTGCCAATCCTAAACTCCCTATCTCTTCCTCTCACTATAAATACATCTTAAATCCACTTATCTCTCTGTCTCTCCTCCAGCCACACCCTCGCTCAAGTCACCACAGTCTCATCTGGGACTCTGTACATTGTCTTTATGTGTCATCTAATGTCCACTTTTACTTCTTCCCTGGTGGCTCAATTGGTAAAGAATCCACCTAAGATTCAATTTGCAATGCAGGAGACCTCAGTTCGATCCCTAGCTTGGAAAGATGCCTTGGAGAAGGAGATGGCACCTACTCCAGTATCCTTGCCTGGAAAATTGCATTGACAGAGAAACCTGATGGGCTATAGTCCATGGGGTCACCAAAGAGTTGGACATGACTTAGTGACTTGTGGATATGGTCCCCAATTCATTCCCTCTTCTGCATCCAGAGTTAGAAAAGTGTCAGAGAAGGTGGGGTTGGCAGCTTGGGTGGCTGGGCTGGGTGAAGAGAAGAGAGATATGCCCTGAGAGTGATGTCTCAGAGGTCACTCCAGGCGTCCCTGCCCAGGGAAGTCACATGTTTCTCTTTTGCTTGGTACTTGTTTGGCAAAGGGATTTTAATTAGTACAAAGAGGCAGACTGGACTCATTACCCCCAGGGAGTGATTCTCTTCCAGAACAGGGAGAGAGAGCCAACGTGTATGCCCAGAAAATTCGAGAACTGTCAGGGATATATGTGTTTGTTGATGGTTTCCTGTGAGTGATCCAGCCCATACATCAGTACATGCATCCATGTTTTACAGATGCCAAGTGCACATCAGAATTACACGCAGAACGTTTTAAAACAGTTTCTGAGTCTATCTTCAGGAACTCTGATTTTGAGAACTCAGAGTGGGTTGAAACACTATTGTACCTACTATAAAAAAATAATAAACAGATATTTCAGTTAAACAGAGTCAGGAGACCAGAAGGGGGAGCTCTCAAACTCCCATAGCAGAGCCCAACAGGAAGAAGAAAGACTCCTTTCTTCGCAAAGACTCTACCAATGAAAAGTCTTGGACTCTTTGTGTAATAGAGCCCTCCCAACTTCCTTCCCCTTCTATAAAAGGGTTCAGCTTTCCTTGATGTGCAGGGATTTGCATGTGGCTTTCCATGGTTGCAGACCCTCAAATGCAATTCTTTCCTAATCCTGAAGAAACTCATTTTTTGCTGGAGAAATATCCAACAGTCTGTTTCAGGACAACACCACTAAATATTAAATCCCTTTTTCTCCCTCCCCTTAGTCTCTGGCAACCACCGTTCTACTTCTGTCTTTATGAGAGTACTCTAGGTACCTCATGTAAGTGACATCATACATATTGTCTTTTTGTGACTGGCTTAACATAATATCCTCAAGTCTAATCCATGATATTGTGCATGTCAGGATTTCCTTCCTTTTCTAGGATGAATAATATTCCACTGCATGTATATCACATTTTGTTTATCCATTCATCTGTCAATAGACCTTGGGTAACTTCTGCTTTTTGACTCTTGTGAATAGTACTATCATGAACATGGGTGTATACATATCGTCTTTAATACTCTGCTTTTAATTCTTTTGGTGATCTGCGTTGGCTATCAGCTTCCCAGGTGACTTTAGTACAAATGGCACTCAGCCTACACTTTGAGAATATGGATGTAGTGGAAAGCACCAGCTAAGTGTGGATGTGGTGTCCCTAGGCAATGATCTATCCCAGCATTCCTCAAAAGGGATTGTTTGAACCAGAGCATTTAATATTGTGTCCCGAAATGAAAATGCCAGAAACTAAATTCTAATCTAGAGGCTAAGCTTTTGAAGGTAGTATTTGTCAAACAGTTGTGAAAGTACATTATTCACAGAATTGAGGTTATCCTCCCTCCTAGACAAGTAAAAATGTATTATTTTATTAACCAAAGATGCTTTTAGTCTGTGCTAGACCTAGTTAAGCATTTTCATATATGTCTTTCATTGATCCTCACCACAGCTCTATAAGAAGAGCATTTATTATTAATTCTCCCATTTTCCAGTGTGGAGATTGAAGCTTAGAGACTATATATGACTTATACTGTTCATGGGGTTCTTAAGGCAGGAATACTAAAGTGGTTTGCCATTCCCTTCTCCAGTGGACCATGTTTTGTCAGAACTCTCCACCAAGACCCGTCCATCTTGGGTGGCCCTACGTGGCATGGCTCATAGTTTCACTGAGTTAGACAAGGCTGTGGTCCATGTGATCACAAAGAGTTGGACACGACTGAGCAACTCAACGGAACAGATGAGTTGTGTAATGTCATGTAACTGGCCTTGACTAGACTCCTGCCTCAGAGTACGCTGCACTATACTAGAACATAAATGGAATTGGAAACGGCATGCCGTTGAGCCTTACTGCTCAGGAGTTCATAGATGGAGAAAGGACGAGGACTTGATCTTGGTTGGTGAAGGCAGGGCTGCACTGGGCATACATGACCGAGTTAGAAATGAGAGCTTCAGGGATGGCCACACACAGGCAGGAGGCCTACGGGGCTGTCCCAGGCAGAAGCAGTGAGAAGCAGAGAGAAGCAGCGGGATTCTGCCCAAGGAGGGAGTGGAGGTTTCCTGGGTAAGCAGGGGTCTCCTTGGTGTGACCACCAAGGATTGGCCAGTGTAGCTGGGCAGAGGAGCTAGTGGAAAGGGCCAGCAGGTTACAAGGTACAGTGCTCACTGCATTTGCCCTTCTTCTGTCCCATCCCTCTTTTCCTGACCTCTTTCCTTCTGTTCTTTCTTGAGGGAGAGAATAGGGGATGTCCTGCCCACCTGCTCTGGCCTGGAAAGTCACACCCCATCCTGGGCCTCGGTTTCCTACTGGCTCTCAATCAGAGAGCAGTAAACTGAATTGGTGGGTGGACACTCCTCATTTTTCATTGGCAAAATCCCTTTTGCCTCTGGTGAAGCTTCCTTCTACCTGAGATGCCAAACCATGAAAATCTCCAACCTGTTTTGAAGTATGAAAAGAACTTCTAAGACTTTTCAGCCAAGGTCCCTAGGCTGAAGATTTCAGAAAGGTCTTGGTAAAATTCTTCTGCAAGAGAGCTAAGCTGGTGACTTGACAAACGTGGAAGAACCAGGCTGTCCCAGCAAGAAATCTCCCTCCCTTCTCTCCCAACTCCCCAGTAGACCCTGTGACCAAGAAGAGGCAGGGAAGCTTCTTGACAGAAGGATTCTGATGGTATGTGGGACATTTCCTGTCTTTCCAGTGCACTTTTCCTCAATGTGTATGCTTCCCAGGGGTACTAGATGCAAGGAGGGTGTCTCCTCTGATCTATGACATTGGGACAGTGAGGAAGAAAATGTTTGGGTTATGTTTTTGGAAATAACTCATGTCTTTAAGGGGCTTCCCTTGTGAATCAGCTGGTAAAGAATCCGCCTGCAATGTGGGAGACCTGGGTTCGATCCCTGGGTTGGGAAGATCCCCTGGAGAAGGGAAAGGCTACCCACTCCCATACTCTGACCTGGAGAATTCCATGGACTGTGTAGTCTATGGGGTTGCAAAGAGTTGAACACGACTGAGTGACTTTCACTTTTCACTCATGCCTTAAAGAATGAGGAATTGGATTTCATATATGAGGATTCACCCGCCTCACTGATTTAGAGATTTAGCTGTTATAGGAGCCCACGTTCCTAATTAAAGTGCAGCTCAGAACTTCCAAGTTAAGTTCCTTTCTTCTGGAAGTTCCTCTTCCAGTAAGGACTTCTCTGCCTCTTGTCTCCTGCCAGGTGACCTCTGAAATCCTGAGGTGCCAATGTAGACACAGTCCCCATGGCTCCTGTTAGCACTCCAGAGGTGGGCTAGGATTCTCGAAAGACTGCACTGAACCACAGGGAAACCTTTAGGGAGACAGCCACGAATGGCAAGGTGCTTGAAGCAGTACGAATCACACAATATGGGCTTTTGTACTTGACCAAGGCTGGCAGATGCAGCCCGTGGACATGTATGTCCTCTTGATCTCACCATCTGTCTGGGCCTGTTTCCAGGCTCTCGTTCAGAATGGCTGGCTCCACTCTTAGATCCCAGAAGGCCAGCAGAAACAGCCCTCTCTGATGCCTCAGAGTCTTCACGGTCAAGGTCAAGAGAATTTTCTAGCCCTTCTGCCCCTTCTCTCAGCTATGGTCAGACATGATAACTGTCTTGATGAATAATTCCACCTTTTGTGTGAAACCCCAACCATATCTAGCATGTTGCCTGGTGCCTAATACAAGGTAAAAATATCTTAATCCTACACCCTCTGGAGGAGGGCGTGGCGACCCTTTCCCGTATCCTTGCCCAGAGAATCCCATGGACAGAGGAGCCTGGCGGGCTACAGTCCACAGGGTCGCAAAGAATCAGACACGGCTGAAATGATCGAGCACACCTGCACACCCAGTGACTTTAAGGATCCTTAAAGCATCGTTGCACATGCACTGGGACCACTGCGACCTTCCGACATGACAGCACACCAGAACCTCCATCAGTTCAGACTAACACATCAGGTTTACTTTACCTGCAAGTGTTTTGTATCATCGTTAAAACACTACCTGTCTAATAGAGTAAGTGAATTAGAGTGAGTGACCTATTTAGACCTATTTTGAACTTTGCATGGATTTTGGCTACAATGGTTCTTTTCTTTTTAGGACAAATGAGAGATGAATGCCTTCTTGCAGATCAAGGTTGTGTTTTCCTGCCTTCATCAACAAGTAGGTCAGATGTAAGCATAATTAGTCAGTTCCCCAGACAGGAGACTTTGGGCCTCTGAGAATCTGATTTTCAATACAGAGCCAGCTCTTCAGTCCCCATGTCCAGCCAGAATCCGTGCGGGGGCCGTGATAAGCTCTTAATTAAGTCTGTTTGCATTAGGGTGCTGGTACTTAAACTAAAGAGGAGTGTGAGGGATGGAAAATGAACCAAGTGCAGAATCAGTCTGGATTCTACTTCTGGATTTCTCTCCGAATAACCTTGGGAAAAATGTGTTCACCTCTTTGAGCCCCAGTTCTGCCATCTGTCTTTTTTTTTTTTTAATGGAAAAACAAAATACCAGTCTACCAACAATCACACTGTTTTGTAGGTACAAACACTTCCTACAAAATACTTTAAACTAGTTCACACGTAAATGTTAGTGACTCATCGGTTCATTGTTCTTCGTGTTTTTAAAGCAAGCTGAATTCCCACCAACAGTGTAAGAGGGTTCCCTTTTCTCCACACCCTCTCCAGCATTTATTGCTTGTAGACTTTTGGATGTTTCGAAAGAACAGTATGTATATTATCTGTGGTGAAACAGACCACCAGCCCAGGTGGGAGGCATGAGTCAAGTGCTCGGGCCTGTTGGGCTGGGGGGATCCAGAGGAATCAGGTGGAGAGGGAGGTGGGATGGGAGACCGGGATGGGGAATTCGTGTAGCTCTATGGCTGATTCATATCAATGTATGACAAAACCCACTGAAAAATAAAAAAATAAATTAAAAAAAAAATAAATAAAAAATAAATAAATAAAGCAAGCTGAAATATCCTAATCTCTTGGAATTTATGGAATTGGGTGCTAGACTTGGCACTTTGTAGAATCTCCTATGGATTTCCCTGGTGGCTCAAGCAGTAAAGAATTTGCCTGCAATGCGGGAGACCTGGATTTGATCCCTGGGTTGGGAGGATTTCCCTGGAGGAGGGCATGGCAACCCACTCCAATATTCTTGCCTGGAGAATCCCCATGGACAGAGAAGCCTGGTGGACTACAGTCCTTGGCACTGCAAAGACTCGGTCATGACTGAGCGACTCAGCACAGCATACAGGGCTGAAAATAATCTTCTCCAGCAGTGGTTCTCAGTCTCTGTATGCCTTGGAATCTGCTGGTGATCTTATGCATACAGATCCCTGGGCCCCACCTTCAGAGTTTCTGAATCAGTAGCTCTGGGGCAGGACCTGAGAACTTGCATTTCCAGCAAGGTAATGCTGATCCTGCTGGCTGAGCACCATGTATTGAGAATCACTGCCGCGAGGCTTGCATTCTGTTATCTTGACCTCACTGGTGAGGGCTCTGGGACACAGAGAAACAAAACCATTTTTTCCTTTATAATTTGAACATTCTTTCTTTAAAAAAAAAAAAAAATCCCATCCTACCACAAAATCATAATGGAATTCTCTAACACTGTCTTCTTAATATTTTATTATGGCTTTTCTTTTATAACTGTTTTGTTAACTTGGTATTGACTCTGAGTACAGTGGGAGATAGGGAATCAGTTTTATTCATTTTTCCATATAGATAACTAAATACTCCAGCATCTGTTATTGAACTGTTCCTCTTTCTTCTCTTACCTCTCCTCTTCCTCCTTCACATTTATCTTTTTATTCTTGTCAAGGTTCAGCATCTAGTAAGGCAAGTCATTGACCCTGTCCTTTCCCAAGAATGTCTAGATCTTACCCTTTTCTCTTTCCTATTTGTATTAGAGTCATTTATTTTCAAGACCCACACACAACTCTGTAAGGATGTTAGTTGCAATTGCATTGAATCTTTGCATATATCAGGGATAATTTGGCAAGTTTACAACATTAAATCTTCTTTTCAAAGGGCATAACTCAGTGTATAACTCTGAACTATCTTTCATCATTTTTTTAGTCTGTCAACAAAATTTTATCATATTCTCCATAAGTATCTTACATATCTTTTGTTAGATGTATTCCTAAATATTATCAACATTTTCAATTGTTATTGTTGCTATTATACAGGTATGCTTTATTTTAAACTTAAAATTTCTAGATATTTACGGTTGACTTATAGACATATAATTAAACTTATACCAAATTGTATCTTGTAAATTTGCCAAACATCAATCAATTCAAATAATGAATCATAGATTATCTTGCATTTCCAACAAAAGTTATATTACCTACAAATAATATATCTTGTCTCCCTCCCCCTAGTTTTTATACCTCTTCTTTTTGTTTTTTTTTAATTTTATTTTTGTTAAGGTGTTAACTAGGCCTCCATTAAAAGGTTGAGTAGAAGAGTTTACAGAGATTTTTCTTTGTCTTACTCCTTTTCTTTTTATCAGTGTTCTGAGGCAAGGAGTTATTTCCCTCGAAAACTTTGCTAGTGAAACTCTCCCCTTACAACCTTAGGATATAGGATAACGCGGGTTTGTAAAGTAAGGGTAGACCACACCAACCTATATATGCTTTGGTTCTGAAGTCATGGCAGGTCTATTTCATTCAACTTAAATGCAGATTTAAAAGTGAATAACTGGGAAACATCTTTCATTAAAGAAGATGGTAGTACTGAAATTAGTAATTCTCCTGTACATGTTCATAACATTTATATAGTAAAACCCTTTCTGTGGGATCCTAAGCTTCTTAACCTAGAAACATTGTGTATCCTTCCCTTCTAGGACTCATGGGAGCAGCAGGGATCAAAGCTCAATACTTCTAATAGTTTCTTTAAAAAAGTTTATCAGGAAAAGTTTGAATTAATAGAGAGTCAGTGGTAAAGGTTTCATATTATCCTTAATTCTGTGGTGGCCTATGCTCTCCATAGAGTTCACAGGTACTGGAGATAGAAGCTAAAGGAGTAAGGGTGCAAGACTGCTGTTTGCAACTTGATGCTGGGCCCTCTGTGGCTGAGTCTAGCTCAGCCATTTGCTTGCCTCTGCAACCCAACCAAATTTACTTGTTTCCAAATCACATGGTGATGCTGCTCAGCTTTTTCTTGGATGCCCTCAATCTGAGCCTAGGTCAGTGCCTCTCAAAGTGGTCACTTGTTGGTCTACAATGAGGTAAGTGCAGAAAGTGAGAGTAGGCATATAGATCTTTTGAATACAAATTGACATTATTCTGGCATTTTTACTGTATTTATCAAAAGTATCAGTCCACAGGGGATGAGACATTTTAAAAATTAAAGATGCTTTGTTGCAGAGAATGTTCCCGACATTTAACTTATTGTTTTGTTGGAAGATTTAAAGAGAAAAGATCATCCCAATCTTTTATTTTTTTTTTAATTTACTAATTCCCTCTGCCTGCAGCACTGACAGAAGAATTTCTTCTTGAACCTGAAGGCTCAGCTTAATATCACTTTCACATGTACATCCTCTGACTACTGTCACCAAGTCAGACTTAACTGCTTGCTTTCTGGTGCTTCCCCACACCTTATAACTTTATCTGCTGTTGTTTCATTCTTTGTTTTACAGATAGTTATCTAGGTATCTGACTGTCTTCACTACACATTAGGCTGTGAGCCATCAAGGGCAAAGATCATGTTCTGTTTCCACTTGTTAGAGAGCCTGTATCACTGGCATCTCCATCTTGAACACTGCAGTTCTGTCTTCTTTGTATCTGTTTGTACAAGGCATATGGACCATACCAAGAAAATCTTTGCAGAATAAGTGTATAACTTCCCTATGTGCATTACTCATCCAATAATTAATTTGGTGTGCTGTCTCTGTCATGAACTTCTATATAAGAAGGTGAACAAGTGACTAAGACCCGTTAAGTTTCTGTCTTCGTACAGTTTACATTCTAGGAGGTAGGAATGAATGAATGATAAGGTCAGTGTCCAAGGAGTATTTGAAGAAATACAACAAGGCTCCATTAGTAGTGAACGTCCTTCTCCAGCTTTATCATCTTGAGACAGCTTTGTCTTGGCTTGGCAAGACTTATCAACCAAGAACAGGCAGTCTGGCTTCCAAAGAATCAGACAGAGAGGCTGCACTGAAAGTGCTCCAGGAATAGGCTCCAGCCCCAGGATCATTCATTTCAGGGCCCAGTCTTGATATAAAGAAGTACTGCTTGGTAATCTTGTCGCATTGACAATACTGCGTGGGGACACCCTTATCGTCGCGTCTCAGCCTCACTGTGGGAACTTACAGATTGTGCTGCCAAGAAGGATCATTTAAAAACCAACAACATGAGGGAAAGAATAGAAACAATTACTTACTCCTAAAAACCAGGGCCTCTATTTTGGATTTAATTCTGTCCCTGCCAAGCATAGAGTCCAAGATACCTAAAGTAGAGCTATTATTTCAAAATGTTTCAAAACGATAGAGCAAATTTGTCTGAGCAATAGCTTGTGTAATCAAGACCAGTGGTTTCTGAGACCACTTTTTCTTAGGGAGCAGCACCCTTTATTGTGACAAAATCTAAGTGAAAGCTGAAGTTACAAACTGGATTAATTTATTCATTCCAAAGGTATTACTTGAGCCCTGCCAAATACCAGACATGTACTAGGCACTTTTATCACTAGTAGTAAACAAAAGAGAAAAATGACTGGTTTTCAAAAAGTTTACACCCAACAGACTTCCCTGGAGGTCCAGCAGTTAAGACTCTGTGCTTCCACTGCAGGGAACCTGGGGTCTATCCCTGATTGGGGAACTAGGCCCCTGTATCCTGGGTGGTCCCCTCAAAACGTTCACATTCCAAGTGTGTGTGTTAGTTGTTCAGTCATGTCTATTTTTGACCCCATTGACTGTAGCCTGCCAGGCTATTTTGTCCATGGAGTTCTCCAGGCAAGAATACTGGAGTGGATAGCCACTCCCTTCTCCAGGGGATCTTCCACACCCAGGGATCAAACCCGAGTCTCCTGCACTGTAGGCAGACTCTTTACCATCTGAGCCACCAGGAAAGCCTATCCAAGTGTGAGGAGAAGACAATAATAGCAACAGTAACAAAAACGGGCCACATGTCATGGAAAAAATGAAGGTGGGGAATGGACTTAGAGAACACCAAGATTGGTGTCATATACAGGGTGATTAGGAAAGGCCTCTTTGATGAGTTAACCTTTGAAGAGACCTAAAGCAAGTGAGGGAAGGAGCCTTTAGGATACAACGGGGAAGAGCATTTTAAGCAAGAGAGCAAGTGCAAAGCTCCTGAGGTAGGAATATGCATGCAGAGTCCCAGGAATGGCAGGAGGTTGGTGAGGGCTGCAGCAGAGGGATTAGCGAGCAAATGAGTCTGGAGAGGCAGTGAGGAGTATGAAGAATGGGCAGATTATGATTAAAAGCTGGTGCTTTATTTTTTCTGAATCCTGCATGTGATGCAAAGCTGTTGAAGAATTTTGAGCAGAGGAGGAGAGATATAGTTAGGCTAACATTTTAAATTGTGCCTCAGGAAGCTGCCCAGCTATGTATCTGGAGTAACTGGAAGGAAAGCAGAGTATACGGGTGCAAATGAAGATGTGATGAGGGAAGCTTGTGAAATATCTCTTCTGATTGATTCTCATCCCTCAGTGAATTAAGAAGGAGACTAATCAGCCAAGAGCTAGTATGGGAGAAGGGTTGTTAGAGGAGAGGGGAAGGCAGAAAATAGCTTTTCAGCAGAATGGAAGAGTGAGTGAGCTAGGAAAATGAAAATTGTCAGGCAGCATGAAGTCCTGGTCATGAATTCATCATTTGTGATCCTGAATCCAAAGGGAGACCAGTCAAAAGGGCTGGGTGCTATTCTCCAGCTCCAGTTCGGTTTTGGCTGATACCCTCTTCATCCATCTGCCCTGATAACTCAGTTGGTAAAGAATCTGCCTGTAATGCAGGAGACCCTGGTTCGATTCCTGGATCAGGAAGATTTGCTGGAGAAGGGATAGGCTACCCACTCCAGGATTCTGGCCTGGAGAATTCCGTGGAATCCATGGGGTTGCGAAGAGTCGGACATGACTGAACGACTTTCACTTCACTTTCCTTTCTCCATCCATCTGCCATAGTCTGGTACCAGGAAGAAGGGGATGGAGTGTCTGGCTTCCCCTAAGTTACAGAAGGAAGAGCTGACTGAATGAAGAAGAAGGGGCAGGGGAGAAAGGATAATAATGAGTCCGAGTATCCGATTCTGGGTGTGGAGGGAAAGGGAACAGGAAAGGGCAAGATCAAAAAATACTTTAGGTCCGTTCAGTGGGGTCCCTGAATGGAGGGGATCGATATTAGAGGTGTTTAGGAAAGTGAGGTAGAAAGATGTACTGAAGAACCAGAGGTAGTGTCTGAAATTATGATGGGGTGGGGCTGGTGCCTCTAGTGCTACAAGGACTGATATGAGGCCATGGGAAGGGGTGAAGTGGGTAGAGGGCAGATCATAGGAGGAATCAATGTCAAGTCACCGAAAGACTCAAGAAGGACCATCTACGTGGACACTGAAGCCACCAAGAATCTGGACAGGAGTATATAGTGTTGGAGAGAGGAGAGGAAGGGCTTTATGGGAGTCTACAGATGGATGGGGAGAGGGTAGTCTTGCCACGGGAGCTTCTAAGCCACATGAGGGCAGTTTAGGGTGGAGACAGGGACACTTGCTAGCACAGAAAACCAATTCAATCCTCACTTCTTTTCCTAACGTAATCACTGGGGCACTACCAAGAAATATTCAGGGTTTACGCAGAGGACTGGAATGTTTCAGATTGATGGAGGAGCAAAACTTTGAAGCCTCAGGGTTTTAAATAAGCATTTTGGACAAGCACAATGCCTTACAAATTCCTTGTGTTCATTGGTTTGTGTTTCTCTGTCCTCAGGAATACCCTAGTCTGGGCTTATGTCTACCTAGCACTCCAAGCACCCAACCTCTGCAGTCATTTATGTGCGTGTGAGCATGTGTGTGCCCAGTCTGTCTGACTCTTTGCAGCTTCATGGACTGTAGCCCACCAGTTCTTCTGTCCATGGAATTTACCAGGCAAGAATACTGGAGTGGGTTGCCATTTTCTCCTCCAGGGGATCTTCCTGACCAGGGGTCAAACCTGCATCCCGGGCATTGGCAAGTGGATTCTTTACCACTGTGCCACCTGGGAAGTCCACAGCCATTTACACACAGCTTTAAATAAGCACCCACTCCTGGTAAGGGGTTGGGGCATCTTTCTGTCCACTCTCCACCTGCTGCTGTAACATCTTTGGAGTGGCCATCTTTGCCTCTGTATTCTAGCCCCTTTTACGGATCTTTTGACCCTAAATTGGGGGATTGTTTATTCTCCTGGACCCAGTCTCTTCCTCCTCTGCTGAAGTGGACCAGGACGCTATGGTACTCCCCCTCCACTCCATGTTCTCAGCCTGCCTTGTGTCTGTGGAAAAACTTTAGCCAAAGAATAAGTTTAATCAGAGAAGTGAGAAAATGCAGAAGCAAAAGAAAGCAGTCAAACAGGACATAGTAATAATGCTTTAGTCATTAAACGAAGTCTAGGACCTTTAGTTCCTCCTCAAGGGCTATAGATAGTATTCTGAGCCATATCCTTTGGGCTGTTTTGTAGATACTGAAACCCCCACCAGGTGGAAGAAGTTAACTACGTGATGACCATATCGTAGCCACGACACAAACTGCCGCATTTCCAGGACATGACCTCAAAGAAATGGGGACAAACTGATCCTGGAACTGAAGACTAACTGTTCTTAAACAATCAGGATGACACTGATCAGACCAAGGCCATGACCAAATTCAAGATAACTGTCAGAGCTGACTGCGCCGTTTCTGTACATAACTCCACCTATAAAAGATCTTATCCATTGATTGTAGGGGGCAGTGTGAGTTGGTCTTTGTACATGAATCTGCTGCCTCTCTACCTCCATTGCCACACCAGCCTCCAAAATAAAGCAAGATTTCTTTTCACCAACCTTGCCCCTGAGTATTGGCTTTAGAGCCTTGAACACTTTCAGTAACACTCTCAACTCTGAATGTTCACCTGGTCTTTATGACACTTACAGTTTTGGCTTCCTCCATCAGCCATAAGCATTTTTTTCAGGAGGAAGGAAGATAATGGAGCCATTTTCTCCTTAAGTAATATGATGATGTTCTAGATGGAGAACAACGCTGAAAAACTGAAACCAGATAGAAATATTACAAGTGCGTAATGTGAAGTGTATATGCTATGAATCATCAGCCATGGTTCTATTTCTTTTGTGACAATGTAAAATGTGACAGCCTGCATCAAGATAAACAATAAAAAAGAAAAAAAAAAACATGAATATCTTGGAGAGGAAACACTGCTACCCTATCCAGTTTCTTTTTTTCCCTCCTACTAATTTTGACAAGTAGTATCTCTGTCATCTGGGTTCCTAGGTGCCTCAGCAGTAAAGAATCTACCTGTCAATGCAGGAGACACAGGAGATGTGGGTTCAATCCCTGGTTAAGAACTTTGGAGTAGGAAATGGCAACGCACTCCAGCACTCTTGCCAGGCTAATTCCATGGACAGAAGAGCCTGGCAGGCTAAAGTCCATGGGGTCACAAAGAGACATGGCTGAGCTAGTGAGCACGCATACACGTGCTCTCTTTCATAACAACCAGGCCCATTATACTATACCTTCCCACCCACACCCCAGTCACACACCAAGGCAGAGACATCTGGGGCCAGTACCTCCCTCTTATCACCTTTCAAGTTCTTCCAAGATACTAGTCAGGCTCAGGTCCTTCTGAAAGACTTTCAGAAAATGCCTTCCTTTTGCTAAACACCTACTTGCATGGGACCATGTGATTGAATGGGCTTCTCTGATACATTGATTGTCTCTGGGGTGTCTGGCTGCTTCAGATACAGTACAAGCTCCTTGAGGAGGGGACT